>NW_007246486.1:64103-104715 GCF_000164805.1 Carlito syrichta
AAAAAAAAAGTGGTACATATACACAATGGAATACTACGTAGTCATAAAAAAGAACAAAATCATGAATTTCACAGCAACCTGGATGGAACTATAGTCTATAATATTGAGTGACCTCTCACAGAAACAAAGATCTGAGTATTACATGTTCTCACTCATATAATAGACCTTGAACATCCAATGTAATACGATAATAAAATGGCTGACTGTACTGGGAAACTATGGGGGGGAGGGAGATGGGATTAACAGTAGCAAATACTGTCTGGGGATGGGGAAACACCTCTTATCAACAGGGTGCCTGAATGAAATGTAATTGTACACCTAACCCTTAACTGTACCCCACAAACCATAATAAAAAATATTGATTAAAAAACACGTGATTTTAAGAACATTTTAGTATTCATTGTCTAATTTCTTGATTTCTTGATATTTAAATTCGTGATACAGAAAATAAAGACATGATATTATTCTGAACTTTAACAAGTTGTTTATTGATGAATAAATCTCAGTTGTTGATATAAGCAGAGTTATTAAGTCAGAAATAGTTGTCTCATAATTCTTAGATTCCAATTGGCTGCATTCTTTAGGTGCCGAGTGTCAGTGGATCACACCTGGAAGCACTGATACAAGCAGGATAATCCAGCAAGAAAAGTCTCAATTGGCTATTTACCACAAATCACACTATTTTGATCTTTAATAAGATCTCACCAATACTTTTCTTATTAAAATAATAATGGTAAGTAATTTCATAGAACAGTACATATATTAACTCATTTCATCATTATAATAAACCCATAATGTAGGTGCTATTATTATCTCTATTTAACAAATGAAGAAATGAGACAAAGAGAGGTTATATAGCCAGAGAAAGATAATAGAGAGTTACTGCAAAGACAGAAATTGAATCCATGTTATGTTCAAAATGATGAGAACATTTACATAATCTGAGGTTCATTCAAGAACATATTCTTAGTTATCAGGAGATCCATGATTAGAAGCCGGTGTAAACATGTGTTCTTGCTACTGACTACACTCTCTTTTAGCAACAATTAAAAACTTACCTGAGCAAAGGAGATAATTGTGTCATTTAATTCAAGTGGAAGAGGAAGAAGGATATCACACTTGCCTATGTTTCTGGAGACAAGTTAACTCTAAATAGGCTTATTACACAGAGGCACAAAAAACAAATTAGAGCAATAACATGAAATTTCTTTTTCTATTATCTATTATTTCTGCCACAATGTCACCAGAAGCAGAGGGGTCCCTCAGTTCATTACAAGTGACCTAATTAATATTCAGATTTATAGAAAGAAAAATCGAGATATTCAATCTCAGAAATAGCTCTTTAGGAGGGTACAGGTATAGACAGTAGCCTACAAACCTGTAAACTATCTCCTCACATAGGTGATGATTGTTGATTTGTATATTAAACAACTATGTTTCAGAGGGCAGTTGACCTATAAGAAATTTGCAGAATAGAAGGAACTGAGCTATAGTCTGCCTCTCCCAGGACCCTCGAAAGATGTAATTATCCTGGGTAGCTCTGAGATTCATATTTTCTCAGACTAGCCTTCTGTCTTCCTCAAGCAAATCATATGGTTCCTGCTGGAAAATGACCACGATGAACAATATTCTCCCTCCTCCTTGTCATCATGTCTGTGAGTACACAGACACAGAGCACATTAGTAAACATTTCAGGCAATTCTCTCCAAAGCATTCTGTAAAATATCTCCAAAAATGAAGGAAAATTGTGTCCCAAAAGCCATAACGAGTGCTCCTGTCCATCTGTACAGTTAAAGTCAAATGTTTTTACACAAGGCTATCCCATGTACATCCCACCTATTCTCTTAATTCTCTCTATCCCTAACTGTCTGGGAACAACCCTTCTCTCACACACAAACATACTTGAAACTGGTTATAAAAAAATCATCAGAAACAACAACAACAACAACAAAAACTAGTAGTCCTGAATTCAAAGCTCTACTACAAACTATCATTCCATCTATACAAAGTCAACTAACTTCTAAATCTTATTTTCATCATACTTTGAAATAAGGGAGTAGACCCTACAATCTATTAGTCTCTTTTCCATTCCAAAAGGATAGGGCTAATATACTCTATTACATCATAGACATATTTAATCAATTTCAGAACCCCATCAAAGAAAGGTGTAATTCTTCGAAGGACCTCATTTTATCATGATCTCTTGTACCACTCCTAATTGATTTCTCAAGGCAACTCAAAAGGGTGACATCAAAATCCTGAAGTATTTACAGACACCTAAACTATTCCTTTGATGTTCTTAAGGGAGATGAACTAAACGGTGCCTGTTCCACTTCCTGTCTGTCATTCTTAGTCTGTTAAGCTAGTCAGTATCCAGCACCCAGCACGACTTAGGCTTTGGGACGGTGAACAAAGCAACCATTTAGAGATGCTGAAATGCATCCTGTGGAATCACCAAACTGTGGAAATTCATCCAGGAGAACATATCTTATTTCAAGAATATAAATGAATTAATCAGTAAGCTTGCCACCCACATACCAGAAGCATCTCTGATTAAATTTAATGTAGTGAATTTGTGCAATCACCACCAAACTAACCATCGATTAAACAAAGACCTCTGAGTGCTAATTCTTTTAATATACAGTTTATTTCTGCTTTCCTTTGAAAGGCATACCTTTGAAAACTTTGCTAGTTTGGGGCACACGTCCACATTTGAAATTCAGTCAGGGTTTATTTTTCAAGGCAGTCCAGCTGTTTTATAGGCAGGGCAACTAATGCATCAGACATTTAGACAGATGCCTATTTGGTTAATCTGTCACAGTGGCACTAAGAATTCCCTGCTACCTTGTGGGTCAGCGGAGAAACCTGCTTATCACGAGATAAGCAGCCACCTAATCTCCTCTCCCCACATATAAACAAAAGAGGAGAAACTGTCATGTTACTTACCCCAGAGACAAGAATAGAAGGATAGGGTGAAACATACCAAAGATTCTTTTCTCTTATATCCCGTACATTTTTACTTCAGACACAATGATATCTGTGTACATGTGGCTGATAAAAGAGGTAAGGTAGTTGCAGAATATGTCTTACAAAACTGAGATTTTCCAAAAGTGGTTCTTTATTTTCCTCTTTCAGAATGATAGATATAGATTTATCACATTAACAAGGATTTGATCCATAACAAATTCACTTACAGAGACTTGGACTACAGTTAAATAACAATACGGCCTGCATTTACTGAGTTCCTATTATGCAACAGATAATAACATAAAAGAATCAAATCCCTGCCCCCAAGTAGCTTAAATTTCAGTGACAGTAACTGGAATATAACATCTCTGGACTGAAAATGCCCCCTTGTAATTTATCAGACTCTCATTCTAAGTCCTGTCAAGTCAACTGATGTAAACACTAGCTTTTCAAAAGTAAATATTTTAGGCTTAAAACCAAGTGTAAAATCTCTAATCCTAATCCATAATAAATAAATAGGTTTTCTCTCTGAAGCCAAAGCATGAGGGTGAAAAGAAAGGGTATCCCTTTCCCCCCGACCATAAAAGAAGCCAGGCTAAATGTTCTTAGTCTTAGTACAGTCTTAGTACAGTCCTACCTGTACCATAGAATTGTGCTTTAGTGTTTAACAATGTATACTGAGCAGGTCGTGGATGCTTAACATATGTTAGTAAAACATTTTCAGGCCAAAAACATCTGATCTTTCTCACAGCCCACATCCATTCCATGATCAATTCCTATATACTATACCTTCAAATTGTTGTTGCTACATATCTAGAAAGTGATCACATCTCATGATCTCCCTTGTTACAATTGTAGTACAACAGTCAAGAGGTTCCAGAGTAAGTGATTGAAATATGGACATATTTAAGGACTGCTATGCATAAGATGAGAAAACTGTTATGCATATGATGAAAAGATGAAATGTCCCCTGTGACTCCAGGTGGTAGAATCAAAAACAATAATGTGGCGTTTTTTTTCAATGTACATAATAAAATTCAATATTCTGACAATATAATAGATTTTCTTAGGAAGCAATAGGTGTTTTCAAGTAGCTGTTGGGGAATGTTTTAGAGAGAGTTAGTATGATCAACTAAAAGTAGGAAAAGTATGGAAAGGAAATGGATTGGAAGATACCATTCCCATAAATTCTATGCTTTCAAATTGTTACTTTCTTATAAAGTTCATGAGTCACAGATGAGATGTGATTGTCATGTATAAAAGACACGGCATATTTATAATATTGTAGGACCATGAAACAATATCCCGTTTGAAATTGGGATGCAATTCAAATATTCCTTTCATTCCAAATGAATCTCTCCTACTTTGATTTGTATACATCATTTCAGGATTTCACAAACCAGCTGTGAAATTGCTGATTTGTCTGCAGTCTGAATTTCTTTGTCAGGAAAGAAAATGGCTCTTTGAAATAGTGTTCATTCTATGAGAAGAAGAGATATTTATGTTTCTTTTCCAAGCATACACAGGTCAATCAATTCAAAGGGAACCTACTTATTCCTTGAGTAAAAAACAGTATCATCCCAGGAAATAGTTCTTTCAGTGGCTGCTACACTAAATTTCTACGCAAGTCATATTTGGCACAGAAGCCAAGAAAGGAGGTGAATGTTATCTTTTAGACACAGGCAAAGTTCACTCACTAGAAGCTCCTTACATTCCTGAAAAGGATATTCCCCTGGCACCGTCTTTGTTTCTTTGAGACAAGACAATTGTATGCCAACAAATACATTTAATTCTTAATTTGGTTCCCCATACAATTTTATAATAAAAAACTGGATTGCAGTACCATTTGCTCATATTTGAGGAGCAGAAAAAACAACTTTTGCAATTTTGTTATTGGTTTTAGTATTGGAGAACTTATATTCTCTTGATTTTTAAAAACTCCAAGTCAAGCAAACTAACTGCTTGACTGTGGTAGCAGCTGCTATTACTGCCCTTGACCTTCCCTTTCCAAGAACTCTTCAGAAATCTTTAAGAGGACTCCAGTATTATGACATTTCTAAAAGACTCAAAATATCAATGCTGTTCTTTACCAGTGAATCAGTTTGCACAGAAAGCATGATAAATTCTTCAGTTACAGTGCTTAGTAAATGAAATATTTAATTAATTTGATCTCAGTACATTAAGCCTCCTTATCTCAGATATATGGGAGCCTCAATTGTAACTCTCAGGCCTTCCTTAAAAATTCTGAAAAAGGACCAAATTCCTATTCTATGGAAGTAGAATTGATTTTCAGGAAGAGTTAAAAGTTGTCAGAGCAAAATATGAAAAAAGAAGGCTTAAAGAGAAAAATTAGTAGTGAAGAGAATTATTTCTCTATGTGTATTGAAACTTAAGTCTCATTAAGTTTGGAAACTCATTTCCAAAGAAGAATCCAAAATATGCCTTTTTAAATGGTTACATTACAGTGACCAATGTAAGAAAAACAATACTTTTCATTTGACAAAATTCATGATAAAAAACTCTCAACAAATTGGGTATAGAAGGAATATATTTCAGCAGGACAAAGGAATTATTTAATAGCTAATATCATACTGAACAGAGAAAAGTTGAAAGCCTTTTCACTAAGATAAAAAGCAGACAAGTATGCCCACTTTCACCACTTCTATTCAACATAATACTGGAAGTCTTAGCCAGAACTATTAAGCAAGAGAAAGAAAGAAAGGGCATCCAAATTGGAAAGGAAGAAGTCAAATTACTATTGTTTGCAGATGACATGAACACATATTTAGTAAAACCCAGACTCCATAAAAAGAACTCTTAGATCTGACAAACAAATTTCAATAAAATTGCATAATACAAAATCAATATGCAAAAATCAGATTAACAGAGATTAATCTGAAAAAGAAATTTAAAAGTAATCATATTTATAACAGCTACAAAGAAATACCTAGGGATTCATTTAACCAAAGAAGTGGAAGATCTCTACAATGAAAATATAAAGCTGATAAAATAAATTGAAAAATACACAAAGAAATGGAAAAAATATCCCATGCTCAAGATTTAAAGAATCAATATTGTTAAAACATCTATACTACCCAAAGCAATCCACAGATTGATTGTAATCCTTATCAAAACACCAATAACATTCTTGACAGAAATTGAAGAGACAATTCTAAAATTTGTATAAAATAACAAAGGACCCTGAATAAATAAATCGATCCTGAGCAAAAAGAATAAAGCTGTAGGCATTACAATACCTCTACAAAGCCATAGCAACCCAAACAGCATGGTGCTGCATTAAAAACAGATACAAACAAATGGAACAAAATAAATGATTCAGAAATAAATCCACATATTTACAGACAACTTATTTTTGGCAAAGGTGCCAACTGCATATAGACTCTTTAAACAATAGTGCTGGGAAAACTGAATATCCATATACAGAAGAATGAAACCAGAATTCCATCTTCCACCATACACAAAAATTAACTCAAAATGGATTACATACTTAAATGTAAGATCTGAAACTATGAAACTATAAGAAGAAAACACTCAGAAAATGCTAGAACATTGGTCTGGGCAAATATTTTTTGTAATAAAACTTCGAAAGGACAGACAACAAAAGTAAAAATAGGCGAATGGTATTACATCAAGCTAAAAAGCTTCTGCACAGCAAAGAAAGCAATCAAGAAAGTAAAGAGACCACCTACAGAATGAGAGAATAGTATTTTCAAACTATCCATCACAAAAGGGAATAATAACCAGAATGCTTAAGGAACTCAAATCAATAGCAAAAACAAACAAACAACCTGATTTTTCAATGGGCAAAAGACCCGAACAGACATTTCTTAAAAGAAGACATACAAATGGCCAATAGGTGTATGAAAAAATGTTCAGCATCACTAATCACCAGGGAACTGCAAGTCAAAGCCGTGGTGAGAAGTCATCTCACTCTAGCAAGAGTGGTTATTATCAAAAAGATAAAAAATATAACAGGTTCTGGTGAGGATGCAGTGAAAGGGGAACCTTTGTAACACTGTTGATAGAAGTGAAGTAGTATGGAGGTTTCTATGAAAAACAGAATGAAAGATCCACAAAAAACTACAAATAAAACTGCTATATGATCCAGCAACCTTACTGCCAGGTATATATTCAAAAGAGATACATGGATGTATATGTAACAGATATCTGCACTCCCATGTTTACTACAGCACTATTCATAATAGCCAAGGAACAGAATAAAAGTAGGTGTTTGTCAACAGATAAATGGATATAGAAAATGTGGCATCTATACATAATGGAAAATTATGCAGCCATAAAAAAATGAAGCCTGTCACTTGCTGCAATATAGATAGAACTAAATAAAATAAGCCAGTTACAGAGAGAAAAAAATCACATGTTTTCACTTATACGTGGGAGGTAGAAACTCTCTTTTGGAGGTTGAGAGTAGAATGATGGTTATAAGAGGTGGAGAAGGGAAGGAGGAGGCAGATGAAGAGAAGCGGGCTAATGAGTGCAAAAATATAATTAGATCGAAGGAATAAGTTCTACTATTTCAGTGTACAGTAGAAAAATTATAATTAACAATAATTTATTGTATACTTCAAAATGGCTAGAAAATGAGATTTGTAGTATTTCCAATACAACAAAAAGATAAGTGAGGGGATGGATATCTCAATTACCCTAATAATTATTCATTAAATATATACAGGTATGAAAATATCACATGTACCAAAAATAAGGCCAACTCTTATATATCAGCTAAAACAACAGTGATGCAGCCCATAAGATGTTTGGTGATTATTGAATGACTAAATAAATGGTTGGGTGCATTTGTTTTATGATTTTAAAAATCGGTCTCAGTTTTTGTTTGTTTTTGTTTTTGAAAAAACAGAATTTATTGAGAGGACAGAAAAGCTCCCACAGTGGGAGGGGACCTGAAGGGGTTCTCCCCAGTCTCAGTTATTTACAATTTTATTTTATTTTTTGTAGAGATGAGGTCTCCCTATGATGCCCAGGCTGAACGGGAACTTCTAGCCTCAGGCAATCTCCCCACCTGGCTTAGTGCTAGAATTACAAGCATGAGTCACTGCACTGGGTCAAATTAGTCTTATGTTTAGTCATGTTTATTTCATATTAGTAAAAGTACCATCGCTCTAAGTACACTTTAGTGAACATTTATTCATTGCTTTGATGCTGCCATTAAGAGTGAGTAACACAATTTTTAAAAAAGGTTATATACAGTCCTTGCTCACATGTGGTTCACAATTTACCCAAAAACATTATTTCTAAATAAATGTAGGATGTATTAAAATTAATATGTGTGCCAAAATAATGCTCATTTTTCTCTTCTTCCATAAGATAGAAATTTTTAAAATTTTGTTTAAGGATGTGGTGCACAATTCAAGACTAGGTTGATAAGGCGTCATCGTACAGGTAAAGTTTGGGGCTCCCTTTGGTACCCACTTCACCTGGTTTGAGATCAGGTACCCTTAATGATGTTATGTGCTTCTCTGCCTCTGCTGGCAGTTTCCTGCTACTGACAATCCCTTTCTGATAGTATTATGATAAATGTTCAGGCTCTTCTTATGAGTGAGAACATGTGGTACTCAGCTCTCTGTTTCTATGATAGATCACTGAACATGATAGACTCTAAATCCACCCAAATTTCTAGGGAGTCCATAATTTTGTCCTTCATTATGACTGCATAATATTCCATTGTGTACATGTACCACCTTTTTTTAATCCAGTCCACATTTGATGACAGCACAATTGGTTCCATGTTTTTGTAATTGTGAATAATGTTACAATAAACATGCCTGTCCAGGTATCTTTTTTGTAAAATAATTTGAGTTCCTCCAGGTATATTCCCAGAAAGGGAATTGCTGTGTCATATGGAAGGCTGACTTTTAGATCTTTCAGGAATTGCCACACTGTTTTCCATGGTGGTGTACTTGTTTACACTCCCACCAACAGTGTAGAAGCATTCCCTTTTCCCTGCATCCTTTTCAGCATCTGTTGATTTTTGAATTACTGATGATGGTCATCTCCACTGGAGTAAGGCGGTATCTCAGTGTGGTTTTAATTTGCATTTCTTTGATGATTAGTGAGGCTGAGAAATTTTTCATGTATCTCATGGCTGCTCATATGTCTTCTTTTGAGAGGTGTCTCTTCATATCTTTTTCCCACTTTTTAATAGGACTGTTTGCTTCTTTCTTTTCAGCATGTTTGAGTTCCTTGTAGATTCTGGATGTTAGGTTTTTGCAGATATACAGTTGAAAAATCTTTTTTCCCATTCAGTGGGCTGTCTCCCTGTTCTCTAGATGGCTTCTTTTGCTTTGAAGAAGCTTGTCAGTTTGATGAGGTCCCACTTGTCTAGCTTATCTCTTATGGCACGGGTATTTGGGGGTTTTGAGCAGGAATTGGCTGCCTATTCCAATTTCTTTAAGGGTGTCTCCTGCATTTTCTAATAGTCTTATAATTTGAGATTTTACATGTAGGTCTTTGATTCATTTAAAGTTGATTTCTATGTAAAGTGATAAGTCGGGAATCCTGTTTCAATTTTCTGCATGTGGTCAGCTAGTTTTCCTAGCACCATTTATGAATAGCTTCTCCTCTCCCCAGTGATTTATGGTGGATGCTTCATCAAAGATGAGTTGGTTGAGAAATTGAGGTTTTGATTCTGGAATCTCTATCCTGTTCCATTGGTCTGTATGCCTGTTCTTGTGCCAGTATCAGGCCATTTTGATTACTGAGACCTTAAAGTTTAAAAGTCTGACAGTCTGATACCCCCCTGCTTAGGTTCTTTTGCTAAGGATTGTTTTGGTTATCTCTAGTTATTTATATTTCTATATGAATGTCTGTATTGTTTCTAGGCCTGAGAAGAATGATGCTGATAATATAATGGGTATTGCATAGAATCTGTAGATTATCTTTAGTAGGATGGACATCTGAACAATGTTAACTTTTCCAATCCATGAGCATGGAATATTTGTCCATTTCTTTGTGTCTTCTTGGATTTCTTTGATCAGGGTTTTATAGATTTTTTTGTAGAAGTCTTTCACTTTTCTGGTTAGAAAGATGCTGAGATATTTCTTTCTTTTTGTGGCTTTTGTGAATGGGATTGTGCTTTTTATTTGGTTCTCTGCCAGTTTGTTGTTGGTGTATAAGAATAAGACTGCCTTTTGCACATTGGTTTTGTACCCAGAGACTTTGGCAAATCCTTTATCAGTGTAAAGAGGTTTTTGACAGATTTTCTTAAATTTTCAAGGTATGGGATATCATCAGCAAAGAGGGATAACTTAACTTTCCCTTTTCTTATTTGGATTTCACTGATTTCCTCCTCTTGTATGATTGCTCTAGCTAGAACTTCTAACATTATGTTGAACAGGAGGTGTGAGAGTTGGCAGCCTTGCCTTGTTCCAGTTTTCAGGAGAAATACTTCCAATTTTTGTCTGTTTAACAATATGTTGACTGTGGGTTTATCATAGATGGCTCTTAGTATTTTGAGGTATGTTTCTTCTATGCCTAGGTGTTCAAGGATTTTTATCAAGAAGGAATTTTGGAATTTATCAAAAGCCTTTTCTGCATCTAATGATATAATCATGCGGTTCTTGCTTTTATATCTATTGATGTACTGAATTATATTTAAGGTCTTGCAGCTGTTGAACCAGCTCTACATCCCAGGGATGAAGCATAATTGGTCATGGTGGATGATTTTTGATATGTGTTGGATCCGATTTGCTAGAATCTTGCTGAAAATTTTTGCATGTTTGTACTTATGTTCATCAGGATATTTGCCTGTCATTCTCTTTATTTGTTGGATCTTTACCTGGTTTGGATGTCATTGTGATGTTAGCCTTGTACAGTGATCTAAGGAGAGTTACATCTTTCTTGATTGCCTTGAATACTTTCAACAGGATTGGTATCAGCTCCTCCTCGTGTATTTTGTAGACTTCCACTGGAAAGTCATCTAATCCAGGGTTCTCCCCCCCCATAGGTATGTTTCTCATGATGGAGTCAATTTCCTGGGTTGTTATTGGTCTATTTAGTGACTCAATCTCTTCTTGTTTCAACCTTGGGAGTTTGTGTGATGACAGAAAGTCTTCTATTTCATTTAGGTTTTTGAGTTTGTTTCCACACAGTAATCTCTGATCATCTTTTGGATTTCTTTGGGGTCAGCTGTAACTTGATCTTTGTATTTCTGATTGTGTATAATTGGGATTTTCTCTCTTTTTCTTAGTCATCCTGGCTAGGGTGTCCTTCAATCTTCTTTATCTTTTTAAGAACCAGCTGTTTGTTTTGTTGATTTTCTCTATGATATTTTTGTCTTCTATGTCCATTTTTGGGCTTTTACTTTGGTAATCTGAATTCTTCTGCTGATGTTAGCATTTTGGTGGTCTTGCCTTTCCAGTTCCTGTAGGTGATTTGTTAGACTGTTAACTTGTGATCTTTCTATTTTCTTGATGTGTGTTCGTAGAGATATAAATTCTCCACTTAGTACGAATTCATTGTATCTCATAAGTTTTGGTAAGATATTTTTTCATCTTCATTTGTTTCCAGGAATCTTTTAATTTCCATTTTGATTTCTATGCTGACCCAGGGTCATTCAGCATCTTGCTGTCCATATCTTTGTGGGCTTTAGGGGAATTTAGTTGGTAGTGATATTTATTTTTATTCCACTGTGATCTGAGACAGTGCATGGTAGTATTTCAATCTATATAATTTATTTATGCTTAATTTATGGTTGAGGATGTGCTTAGTCTTGAGTATCTTCCATGTGATGATGAGTGGAATGTATATTTCATTTTTGTTGGGTGGAGTGTTCTGTAGGTACCTACACAGTCCATTTGGACAAGCATCAAGTTGAGGTTCCAGATCTCTTTGTTGATGTTTTTCCTCAAAGATCTATCTAGAGTTGTTAGTAGGGTATTTAAGTCCCCAGTTATGATAGTGTTAGATTCAATATCTTTCTTTAGTTTGCTTAATAGGTGCTTTATAAAAGCTGGTGCTCCTGTGCTTGGTGCATATATATTTAGAATGAATATTTCTTGTTGATAGATTGAACTGTTTATCATTATGTGGTGACCTTCCATATCATTTTTAATTTTGGATAGTTTAAAGTTTATTTTTTCTGATATTAAGATCATAACTCCTGTCTATTTGTAATCCATTTGCCTGAAAATTTATTTTCCATCTTCTGACTTTGAGTCTGTGAGTGTCTTTTGCAGTGAGATGTGTTTCCTTGAGACAGCATATTGTTGGGTTGTGTTTTTTATCCAGTTTCCCATTCTGTGTATTTTCAGTGGCACATTTTGTCCATTTATGTTCAAGCTGATTACTGAAATGTGAGAGTTTGTCCCTGTCATAATTCTTTTATAAGGCTGTTTTGTTTTCTTTTTAACTTTTGTGTTCATATATGCATGTTTTCATTTTTGTGGATGTGCTGTATGTTCTGTTGCATCTGTGTTTGTGATTTTGTGAAGTATATGATCCCTTTTTTGTTTCTTTTTTCTTCTGTGCACAACATCTTTTTAAGCATCCCCTATAGAGCTTTTCTGGAAGCAGCATATTCCCTTAGGGATTGGATGTCTGGGAAGAATTTTAATTATCCATCACTAATGAAGGCTAGCTTGGCTTTGTAGGAAATTCTTGGCTGAAATTATTTATCATTGAGAACATTAAAGATTGGTGTTCAAGACCTTCTGGCCTGTAGTGTTTTCTGCAGGTATATCTGCAGAGATTCTGATTGTTCTTCCCCTATAGGTAGGCTGACCTTTCTCCCTTTCAGGCTTTAGCTTTGTGTAGGCAAATCTACTTTGTGTAGGCAAATTACTGTGTCTAGGGGTTGGTCTTCTCACAAGATATCTTGTGGGGGTTCTCTGAATCTCTTGTGCTTGTATACTCAACTCTCTGGCCAGATGAGGAAAGTTTTCTTGAATGACATCAATAAATGTTTGTTCCAAGGTGTTTTTCTTTTCTCTTTCTACTTCAAGTGCTCCAATCAGACTTAGGTTTAGTTTATTGATAAAATCTCACATCTCTTGGAGAGTTTTTCTTTCTCCTTAAATTTTTTTTCTGTATTTTTAATAGATTGAGTTAATTCCATGTTTTAGTGTTCCAGCTCTGAGATTTTTTTCCTTCTGCTTAGTCAATTCTGCTTCCATGCTTACCAAATTGTTATTTACTTCTTGGCCAGAGTTCTTTATTTCTGTTATTTCTAAATATGCTTTCTTGAGTCTGTTCAACTACTTTGCAATTTCATTTAGTTTTAACACTTGCATGTCTTGATCTTTATTCATTCTATCCAGTGATTCTCTGTTCTCTGTAAGTACCTTCTGGGTATCATCGTTCTTGGAAATAGCCATTGTTTGTGCTCCAGTAGCTGTTCTCTCAGGCACTGGCTCATTGTTAGGGTTCCGAAGGTTACCAGTGATTTTTTTCATTGATTTTTCTTCATTTTTAGCAGTTCTCTTGTCTTTCTCCTTAATTCCATTGTGCAGTGGAAAGTGGAGAAGCAGTCACTTCTGATATTTGCTCTACCTTCTGTCCTTCCTTGAATTGGGGCTCTAGGTTTGTTCAACTATGAAATAGGGCTGGAGTGGGATGTTGTGCTATCTCTTTATAATTTTGAGTACTTATTAAGGGATGGGGAGGGACTACAGGCATTCAGAAGCTACTAATGGGTTCCAATCCTTGTTGTCTGGTGAATGAATCGACTTGGACTTGCTCTCCATATCCATATAATATGATCTTACAATGGATATGCTTTTTTAGCCTCTGAATCCAAGACAGGGTAGAAGAGAGAAAAGAGAAGGAAGAAGGAGAGAAAAAAAGTGAAAGAAGAAGGGAGAAAAAAACAGAGAAAAAACAAAGAAAGAGAAAAAGAAGGAGGAAAAAAGAGACAACCAACCAACAAACAAAGCAAGCAAATGAGACAAACAAACATTAAAAAAAAAAAAAGGAAAAGCCACAACAAAAAAGACCAAGTCAAAACCTAAGAGACCTGTTGGTAGAGATTACTCAGCTTCAGTATACTTTTTTGGAGGGTGGTGTTCCCTCTTGTGGCAAATTCTGTGACTGTAAGTATGTTACTGCAGGTTCCCTCTTCACTGTTGAAACTTGAGATGTTAGAGTCTTCGCTTCCAGCTGCCTGCAGTTGATAGGTGATGCATGCTTGTGGGGACATGGGATAACTTGACTCAGCATCTCCTGGGCTCTCTCTAGCGTCCTTCCTCTCCCTGTATGGTCACAGCTTCCAAGGCATCCAGTTTGTGGCAGGGGGATGGGGCCTCCAGCCTCCACCCTGCCTTCCTGATCTCTTAAGCTCATTGTTGGGGGCTAGAGGAGCCAGTTAGACTCTCACCAGTCTACTTGGTCATATCCACTGTATGCATCCATTGCCCAGCAGCTGGTTCAGGGTGGGTGTGGATTATCTGGGGCTCTGCATTCACCATTACCCACCAGGGCTTATGCATTGAGGTAAATCTTCTCTGGGCTTGTGGAGAGCAGCCCCAAAGCAATACAGAGATCACTCCCTCCCTGGTCTTAAGATGCAGGTTTGCTGTTCTGCAGAGGCTGCTCTGGAGAACTTCTTTGTCCAGGCTTTAGAGTGACTGCTCAGTTTCTCTACAGAGTGCTGTTCCTGCCATAAATGGGGATAGCTCCCTCCCTAACAAGTACCACAGTCTCTGGATCTCAGGTCCTGGTGGAAGGGCCTAGCAGCTTAGCCTGGTGCTAGAGGTGGTAGCAGCAAGTCAAAGTTTGGGGTCTTCTTCTCACTGCTTCTTTAGGACTCTGGCCCTGGCTCCCTTTTTATACTCCCTCACTGTCAGTGTCTACCCTGGTGCTGCAGTGATAGGAATGGCAGTTGTTCCAGCAGCTTCTTCCCAGGAAAAGCTTTGTTGATTTCAGAAAATGGTGCTCAACTTCTGTGCTTTGGGAAGTGCTAGGCTCCAAGCAGAATGGCTGTGGTGCCAGTCGCTTCACCAGAGGAGCCACGGTCACTTGCTCCTGAATTTTCACTCAGTCAGTCACTCAAACACCCACTTACACACAGACATACATGTAAATTCATCCATAAATTTATTCACTCACACAGAGACTTGCACAGTCTGACTGGTTATGCTACCATTTTCTCAGAACCAGGATAGAGATTTTCCCTAAGCACATGGTCACAAAAATAAATACTGTATCTTCCAGTCTTTTTTTTCCAGCCACACATGGCCACGTGACTAAGCACTGATCCACTGGATTAACCAGAGCAGTTTTATGGCAACTACTGGGAACTTTCTTTGCAAGGAAATAAGTGTACCTTTTCTCCATTCTACTGCTTGGAATGTGGTTATGACCCTGCATGCAGTTCTATCTGCAATCATAAGGACAAAGTCTTAAGTATGATACATCTTGGATCCCTGACATCATGGAACACCATAGCAGCATTGGACTACCTACCTCAACTTTTTAAAAATTTAATTCAATTCAATTTAATTTAATTTATTGAGTCAGGGTCTCACTCTATTGCCCAGGTTGCAGTGTAGTGGCATGATCAGGGTTCACCAAAGCCTTGACCTCTTGAGCTCAGGCAATCCTTCTGCCCTGGTCTCTTGAGCAGCTGGGACTACAGTCACCACATCCAGCTAATTTTTGTATTTTTTTGTAGAGATGAAATCTGGCTATTTTGTCTAGTCTTGTCTCAAACTCCTGTGTTCAAGCAATCCTACCACTTCAGCCTCCCAAAAGTGTTGGGATTACAGGCATTAGCCATTGTGCCCAGCCCTCAACTTCTAATTGAAAGAAAAAAATATACTTTTATCTTATTTAAGTCTTTGATCTTACATGTTTTCTGTCCCTTGCAGCCAAGTCTAAATATATCTAATGCAGTATGAAAAAAAGCAATATTTAAAGTAATCCTGGGTCTGTGGAGATCATTATCAGGAAAAGTTCTGGGGATGTAGTACATTTAAAAAATAAACATGAAACTGCAAACATATTTCACATCTTTGTCTAACTCACATTTGTGAACCTCAAAAACCTGCTGGCAGATAAAGGAAATATGATAAAATTCTCATTTTACATATAAGAACAGGGCACAGAAATGTTATAAGACAAGTCCAAGTTTACAAAACCTACTCTTCTATTTAGTCAGAACCTACACAGAATGCTTGTCTTACCTCGGCATGTGGATTTTTATTCCCTTACAGAAAGTTTCAAAAAAGTCTAAGTGGGCTTTGGCAGTGCTTCATCAGTTAGAGAAGTCCACAGCACCAAATAAATCTGGGGGAGGGGGGGAGAGAAAGAGAGAAAGATAAATGCTTTTAGTTTTCTGAATGATATGATGCAGATAAAATTGGAAAGAAAGGGCAAATTATTTGGGAAAATTGGTCCAGTTGGAGAAACAGAGCAGAAAATAGAAGTCACATTTTAGATATATCTTCTCATTACTTTATATAACATGAATTTTCCATAAATAGAAAGTGTTGTACAGAAGGGTTTAGAAATATATTTGCAATTTTCACATTAAAGATGAAGGGAAACATGCAGGGAAAAAGTAAAGGGAAAACTCTGAATCTGGCTGAGAGGAGAAAAAATACTTTTTACCTCTTGAGAAAAGCCTGGATAATAAGTAGAGACAATGTGATTTGTGATGCAAGTTGCTAAAGACACTGAAGAAGGGAGAGGGAAAATAAAATGAAGACGGCAGCATTTGGGGACTTATTGGGCAAAAACAAAATCACCTTCCACATGCATCCCACACACACTCAGACAGATTCATTTATCAGTCCTGACAATAATAAAAAGTAGTGCAAATAGAAGGTGTCCAGCTACTCTCAAAGTATACAGTTCTGTTGGAAAATCAAACCATCTAACTTCCACATCTGCGCAATTCTCCATTAAGAGGAAAGCTCAACGAGGAAAGTTTTCTTCATACTATTTGCTCTATTTCATATATCTTCTGAACTGTTTTCAAACTGAAACTCTGCAGCAAGGAATAGTCGGTGTTGATGGTTATTAGTTTGATGCCCAAGCTTCTATCCCAGATGGTAAATGTAGCAAGTTACATTAAAATAAAATAGAAGGCAGTTCTTGACAGAAAGAATGCTCACGTCCTTCTCCTAGACAGCTTCCTCAAAGCCCCATCACCAATGCCTATGACATACATAAATAATGTATAATGTGTCATTTAATAAAATCTTATATATGAATATCAGCTGACTTGACAATAACAATACAAGCATTAACATATCCATGCCATGAAGAAAAGGATGCCGCAGGGATTTCCATATGTTTGCTTTGTAAGTAGTAGACAAACCAATATATATAGTATTCCTTAAATTTAATGGGCACATTCTATGATTTCCAGTCAACAACAAAAAATAGTATAAATGCTCTAACTCTTAATAATAACTCCTACTCAGTACATAGCACCCAATACCACAATAATATGCAGTAAATTATGTGGGAAAAATACTAGGAATTTTTCTGTCTCCAAATATGATGTGCACATTTATGTTGACAAGTGCAATTTAGTTTTAATTATTCATCTCATGGTAGTGAATATGCTGCAAAATATTTTATATATAAATGAAAACTTAACTTTGTAATGAGCAGTTCCATTAATGGGTAACATCATGTTAAATATTTGCTTGGAAAAAGGCAAAAGCAAGAAATTTATAGCAGGAATCTATATTAAATAAGTTTTCACAAGGCCGTGACAGGGGGTGGCCAACTCTAGTCCTTAATGTCTATACATTATTTTCCCTTTGGTTGTTTACTTCACCTGCCAGTTAATTTTTTTTTTAATTATTCTTAACGCTCATCCCAACAATAACTTGAATTTTAAAGTTGTAAAGTTACAACATATTTTCACATCCATTATCTTAAGTTAATTCAGAAGTTTTCAACCAGGAACAATTTTGTGTCCCCTGGGAGCCAAAAAGTTTGACAAAGTCTGAAAACATTTTTGGTTGTCACTACCAGAGGGATGTTACTGTGGAGAGACTATGGTAGTTGCCAAACCTCCTAAAATACACGGGACAGCTTCCTACAACAAAGAATTGCTTGACCAAAAATAGCAACATGCTGAAGCTGAGAAACCCTGATTTAATCCCTTAGTGACATTATGTGGTAGAAATTAAAGAACTGACCAGGCTCTCTACTAGTCTCCTTTTTATTTGGAATCAGATTAATCATATTGTGTCAAGATTTCTTATTAATTAAAAATTTTCTTTTCTTTTCTTTTTTTTTTTTTTTTCGAGTTAGAGTCTCATTTGGTCGCCCAGACTGGAGTGCAGTGGCCGCTCCCGGCCACCGCAGCCTCGACCTGCTGGGCTCCGGCTATCCTTCCGCCTCAGCCTTCGGAGTAGCCGGAATTACAGGCATGCGCTACCACGCCCGGCTGAAGTCTTGCTGTCCAGGTGGGTCTCGAACCCGCAGGCTCAGGCAATCCACTCACCTCAGCCTCCCAAAGGTGCGGGATTACAGGCTGAGCCACATAGCTGATAATGTCTTGTTACTTTCTGATATTTTTTCTTAAGAAGTTTCACTGAAGACTACCAGAGATTGTCTTATTTTTTTCTGTCTAAATAAGCATTTAGAAAATTACGTCTTAAGTAGTATGCCCAGATAGTTCTTGGATGAAAAAATTTATTTAGAATTAACTATTGCCTAAGAAAACAATTGGACAGTGCTTCCTTACCTTTTTAATCATCTACTCCTGTTAGACACATTGTATTTGTTCATGTTTGTGACTCTCCCTTATAATATAATTGGCTCGGAACTTCCTGGATCAAAAATCCTGTATTCAGTAATTCCATTTATGTACTCTATTTCTCTAGTCATTTCTAGGAACTCTAATCTTTTGATTCTTGGGTACTTTGAACTGGCATCTCTTGTCTTTTCGAGTTCCTAGCCATTTTATATTTTACTTTTGATTATTTGCATTATTTATACATTGATTTGCTTATTTCTCCCATTGAAATGTGAGATTTATTGATAAGGGAGAGGGGTGAGGTAAGTGAAAATTGTCTCTGTTGTTAAAAAGTAATAAAAACTTTGAATAGTGCCTCATGTTTTATAAAGAGATTTTCATATGAATTCTTGTTTCATTATTCCCTTATTGCAAGTTGGTGAAATGAGGCTCAGAATTGTAAATGTTAAGTACCATTACCAAAAGTATATAGCTGGTGAGGGAGCAGCAGACCTAGGATTCACATCTTTTTGTTCTTGCTTATCTATTGCCGAGTGGTACTAACAGATAGTTTTCTTCTTACTCTTGTTCTTTGTTATATATTTGTCCACTGTTTCTGGAAATTTCACTCTCTGTTATTTTCAAGTTTCCTTTTAGTCACTGAGCTTCCCCCTGATTTTCGCAGGACACTGGGACTGTGTATTGTTTTATTAAATATGCACTGAAGCAAAATACTTGGCTACAGTTACAGTTTTTTTGCATAATTTAGACAGCATATAGACCTCATTTTCTTCTTCAGAATGGAGGTAGCAGTTCTCTTACTTCTCTCTCTCTCTCTCTCTCTCTCTCCCTCCCTACTTCCCTCCCTCTCTCTCTCTGAGTTGGAGTCTACTCTCCAAGAATGATCTTTGGATCCTAAATTACTTGCAGTAGACATTTACATTGCTGAAACTTATCATATAGCTATAAAATATGGGGTTTTAAATCTGTGCTTTGCAGGTACTATCTGCTACTCTTTTGTGAATAGTCTCTAAAAGACAAAAAAAAATTAAAAATCAGATTATAGACTCAAGATTTATTTAAAGACTAAAAAAACACATTGGAAAACCAAGTAATAATAAATATTTTTGAGACAATTTGGCTTTCTGAAGTCTTTTGACAACATTATTGATTACTGCAGAAAGCACCCAACATTCTATAGTGTTTTGGAAGACAAATCACTATATCATCAAATATGATTATTAAGCCAATATGTAAGTAAACGGATTCACCATTCATATACTCTTTCATAGTATGTAAGTTAAGTTTCCTAGTAAACAAGATTCTAAATCATCAGTCATATTATATCTACAGTTTAACCCTCAAGACAAAACATAGTTCATTATAAGTCCAAAGCAGTAAAATAAAATTAATGACCTATGAATTGAATATTATTAGAAGACTTACTGTTGGCATTCAATAAATCTCTTTTATTTTTTCTTTTTCATATGTATGGAACATAGTCAATAGAAATGCAAAAAAGTGAGAAAAAGGGGAAATAATTGTTTTATTAATATGTAAAGTTAAAGCATTTTTGGAATATATATTAATAAAGCAATAATAAGATCCAAAAAAAGATACATGAAAATATTTAAAAAGTGACTTAAAAACCAAAATGTTTTGCTAAAGCTTCATTTGGAAATTAAGTCCAGTTTATTTCCCCTTGGAATTAACGCATTACATTATAAGAAAAAACTTTGTCAAGAGAAAATTCTTACCATTCTACAATGCTGGAGGGGAAAAGTAAATTCAATCATTTCATTATAGACTGTTGTTTTTAATATCTAATGTTTTAATTCATTAAATCAATGTGTATTTAGCAATATTCTGATTCCTGTAAATGAGAATGTAGAGTATGAGCAGAAATCATCACAGGTTACATTGACATATATACATGCTATTGATTAGAATTAACTTAGTGCAAAACAAAATAAGTAATATTAAATCAATAGAACTGATTTTGATGTATTCACTTTCATAACAGTTGTTATTAGGTATATGAAATAAACTGGATGAAAATAAATACATCAGCTAGACAATTGATTGAAAATGGGAAAAAAACCTTCTCTTTTTAATATTTATGCTTCAAGGCATTGCTTCAATAAACTACATCAAAACTATTTTCTAGTAGAATCCGTGGAATATAATGTACAGAAAAACATAAAACCTACATACATAATATATTATGAATTTTTTAAAAATAAGTTCTACACATAATCATCTTTTAAAAATAAGGCAATATCTTCTTTGGCAACAAGTCATCCTAATAAAATAGGCTACATAATATATTATACCTAGGGTTAAATTAAATAATAGTACTTCATTTCTCCCTCACACAAGAATTCCCAAATACATAAATGGCAATAGCCTGATGAAGAAGTGGAGGGAAGATCAAGTTCATCCTTTCTTTTATTTTCTTATAAAATTCTCCTTAACGACTTTGATTATGTAAAGACATATTTTGTAAAGGAACATTAGTGATTCAGCCCTTAAAACCCTGTTTCCAAACTCTGACCTCAAAAGAGAGTAAAAGCGTTCGGGACCAAACTGGGAACACAAAAATCAGAAGAATTGAAGAAAACAGTTCTAAATAGACATTCTTTTCATTTATTTTGTAACTCTTCACTTTGATATTGTTATTTTAAAAATCCTCTGGAAATATAATAGCAATGGATTTTATTAACATTCCTGGAGCAAATATTTAATATCCTAGGTGGCCATGCTCAACTTCCCAAATGTTAATTGATGCTATTACAAATTGCTTGTGGCACATTCAAGGTGTATCAGAAAATTAACAACAGAGCTTACAAGACACAGAATGCATTTTAATAACTGGTTAGATGATCAGTTTTCCATTAGCTTCTTTTCTGTGGTAAAAATCAGGCTATTCTTTTTTGGAATTTTAAAAATATTTAGATGATACTTGTGACAATAGATGACAATACAATATTAGCATTGAAGTAGAATTTATCTTACTTAGATTTATGTATAAATTTTCAGGTGTCTTTACTACTTATTCCTTTGAGATAATCTCTTCTTTCATAAACTAGAACTTCATTAATTATAACTACAGCAAAATCAGTGAAAGGTTCTATTTTAAATTATCGGTATTATAGAAGTCATTGAATATGATACTTTGAGTTCCATGATTACTGTCTAGTTTTGTCTTTATTCATGACTGGTAAGATCACAGGAATTATATTACAATAGTTTTATTCTTTGAGAGATAACACTTTGTATGTTTTAAATATGCATAATTCAGTCCAAAACCAAATGAACATGCAAATAGTGTTACAAAATGCAAATTCTTTCATGAGCAAGTGTTGCAAAACAGATTGGTTGTTTCTTACATAGTGATGTTTCGATTCATATAATATATTGCGATATCAGATCAGGATAATTAGCATACCCATAATCTTGAACATTTATTATTTATTTGTGTAAGGAACATTCAATATCCTCCATCTAGGTATTTTAAACTGTATAGTATATTGTTGTTAACTACAGCCATCCTATAGTGTTATAGAAATGCTATTATTAACCTCATTTTAAAGATGAAGAAATAGAGGCCTATAAGACAGAGAACTTTCTAATATGGATAATAGCTAAAATTTTTTATCTGACTTTGTTTAACTAAAAATACTCTGCTCTGCTCCCCTAAGAGAAATTATACTGAAGCCATGGTTCAGAAAATCTGGGTTCTATTTCCACTTTATTATTGATTGGCAGTGTCATTTAAGGAAATACATTGAATCTTCCTATTCCTCCTCAGTCTGTTAATTAAAGTAGCAGTACACTCTCCAAAATTAAATCCTTAGATTTTTAATTGATCATACAGAAATGAATATCATTTTATATAGAAAAGTCAAATTCTAGGGGCTAATTATATGATACATTATTTGATCAAGTGAGCCAAATTCTCTGTGTGAGACCAAAAATCCATACTGAAAGCAACAATATTTTTGAACAATGCACAAAACAGTGGAAAGGGATAAGGAAATACTAAGAGCTTTCTTATTTTAAAATGCATCCACTGCTTTAAATACATTTCTGGCAGACATTCTGACTAAACCAGGAATTGACAATTATTCAAAATCCCTCTGCAGGGTTCTTGAAAAAAAAAAAACAAAAAACCTCAAATTGAGGCTGAAGAAAAACACTCATTATGTAGGGTAAAAGACCTAAGAATATTCCTGTTCCTTTTAAATAAAATGCCTATGACAAGGAGCATTGTGGTTCTATGAGTGGAAACTAAAACCACAACATGATGGTCCCATTTCTCATTCTATTGCCTTCAGCATCTGAAATTTCTGTTTGGTTAATTTCTTTCTAGCTCACTGGGTCTCATTTACAAGACCCCCTTTTTCTCCCTCCATTCAATTATTTTCCCAAACTATGCAGTTTCAACTGCTTTTCTCTCTTCTTGTTTCTTGAAATCTCAACAAATGACTAAGCTTAACTATGAGTTAGATTCTCTTGCCCAAGTCCTACTTGTTATACAACAAAATATAAATGAGTCTGTCTTCTTGACTTATCTGATCTCTTTCACAAATATTAACTTATCTAGAAAAAATATACTTTCTAGACATGAGATCATATATAATTGGTGTCACATATAATTGATGTATTATCAGGTTTCAGAGATCTCAAGATTGTTGAAATCTCTCTGGCGGTAGAGTGGAGTGTCGTTTAGTTGTAAAATCACATACCTGCTTCCAGTAATTTGACTTTTAATTTTTCATAGTTCTCTTCTCCCCACTCTCAAAAAAAGCATCAATCTCTCTAAATATTTCTGGTAAGAGGAATTATCTTTGTCTTAGTTTTTTAAGGTCCTCCACAATTTTTTAAAAGTTGTATTTTATTAACAAAAAAATTATTGTACACATTCATGGGGTATATAGTGATACTTTCAAACATATCATGTGTAGTGACCAGATCAGGGTACAATTTTATAAGGTAGTTCACCTCAGGCAATAACTTTGCTTTCAGCAACCAATGTTCTCAGTCCCATCAGAAATCTCCCTATGCATTTCGAGGATCCACAGGAATTTCTTTAGCATCTGCATCATATCTCTTTCCATTCATAACCTAATTTCCAGAAAACAACCCTCCTCTTAAAGTTCAGCTGATTTTCACCACAGAAAGGCAACACTAATATAAACAGGTTACAATATGCTGTTTTATGTTGTCAGGAGAATACATGTTTGTCCTGTCACTTTAACAGGCTTTTCCTTTTACAAATCCACCAAGTGGCTATTTTCAAAGTTAACCTAAAAGAATGCTCAAGCTTATCATCCAAACTTCCAGATATGATGAATGGCCAAGGCACAAAAATATATTTGTTAAGGAAGCAACCCATATAAAGTTTGTAGAACTTTGATTGATCATGTTTACCCAATGGATACAAATGTTATTTGCCTTGGAAAAAAAGTATTTGGGTGGGGGTTAGGTTTACATTTTGCTTTCTTTTCCTTTCTGAAAATGTTTTTCTCAGACCAGTATGTGCACAAACTTACATAATGCACTGGTATAAAGTAGCGGTTGCCAGTGATTTTGTAGGGGAAAAAACCCTGATTTCTTTATTCTAGAATTTGGTGAAGTATAAAAATGCTCCACACCTAAAAGTAAGCCCTTAATATTCCCTTTTTCCAGAAATATTTGTTGCCTATATTACTTATAGATATACAAACAAAAGATATTTGGGTAAATGAACCAAAAAGCTTGAATTTTACTCTAGTGCTAAATAAACATTAAATACTTTCTTTTTACATTCTGAGCACATTATTTAGCCCTTTATATATAAGATAAAGATTTATTCATACAGCAAATGATTCAACAATGACTAATTGAGTACCTATTATGAGTCAGGAACTTTTATAGGTTCTCAGTTTATGGCACTGAAGAAACCAGTCTTTGTGTTCATGAAGCTTACAATCTAGCATGGGGAGATGGACAGTAAACAAATACACATATCACATGACAGGTGGTGATAAATGCCACTTCAAAATGAGAGAGATGATAATCTCTTCTAGAGATGATAATCATGGAAGGCCTCTCTGATGGGATATCAGAACACAGATCCTAAACAGTAAGAAAAAATGCCATGCAGATATCTGGGCCAGGGAGTAGGAGGGCGGTGATCCAAGGAAACACATACATAAATCCTGAAAGAAATTGCAAATAAAATTAAATATTAATACATATGAACATTCTTTGAAGACTTTAATAAGCCACTAGTATTATCATATCTTCTAATTACTACACTTCCTGCCACTTTGCGGAGTAGTCATGGGTTGCTATTTGTTCTCCAAAACATAACTTACCACGAGACAATACTGTAAAGTCCAGAGTAACTGCTTTCACTCAAATAATATATATAAAGCAACTCATAATCATTTGCCCATAGCTCAGTTTTAGAGGCATTTTATCATAGAGCATAGAGCATTTTGTCCTTAGCAATTTCCTTTTTAATCAAAAAAGATACCTAATATGACAAGAAATTCCCAAATTCAAACTACAACATCAGCCAAAGTAGAAAAATAGCAATTTCCCCAGTAAAACTGATTTCAAAACTATCATCATCCATCATCATCATCATCAATCACAAGAGGCAGCTGCTTTGGTAGCATTATTTTAAGTCCATATTTAACGAGATGACAGCTTAACCTTCTGAGGGAAGCACAGTAATCTCTCCTTACAACACCAACCAAGAACAGAAAAGTACATTTGCTCTAATGTAGAAATTGGCTTTCATCTGATTTTATAAACACACTATGACATTTGATGATTTAATAGGTACTTGAGTTTTTCTTTTGAAAATTCAACACTCTATCAGGGTTGGTGAGAAGATGGCATAACTCAAGGATTATTGCAGTCACTATACAAGCATTAAATTATTGAAAGAGTGACTGTGTATGATGGCCAGCTAGAAAGGCCATCTTGCAAATCAACACTCCAGAGAAAGGAAAGACACTTTCATAAATATATGGTAGAACACAATGGACATGTGCTGTGCACATGGAAGTCACATTCATTTTCCATTCTATGCTTATACTTAACTGACTCCCTCCACTGCTATTCACATCCATGCCCCAGAATATTTCCTATATCTATGTTTATGTTCACACTACTTACTCAGCTTGCAGTAAATATCCCCATCCTCTCTGTATGTCCGTATTCTAACCATATTTCACTGAACAATTTCAATGCTAACTCATTATATAAGGCTTTCTCTAGATCCCCCAAAGAGAGGTATTTTTTTTTACCACCTCTGAATTCCACATCAGACTTTATCTATACTTGTTTTAGGAATTCATCTTGTAGTCTATCTTGTACTGGAATCATTTATTTGTATTTACCATCCCCTCTCTCGTCTTGATGGTAAAAAATTGTTTGTGGGAAAATTCCTATAACTAACCTTGCTTTTTGTTTCCTATAATAGTCTATACATATTATAGTACCTCAAATATATATAGTGAATTAGCAAATGTTACATATACTAATTATACTGCACCTTCAACCTTTAATTCAAGATACCTTCAATATCATGAGTTAAAGATGTCCTTATACTCTCCCAAGTATAGCTATGGGCCAGAGTCAAAATAACTATCTATGGAAGTTACTTAAAGCAAATGTCAAACACAGCAGTTTCATTATTCAAAAGAAATGTTAAAATATAATGGCAAAAATATCCTTTCATTAAAAGTTTCCTTTCCGGATAAGAGGTATTATAGATCATTATTATTCCCACAACTGCTTGTATACTGCCTTGATCATAATGTGTTGAATGAATAAGTAAATGATTGCATGATTATATGCACTTTAATATATCTGAGTCATAGAATGTCAAACATTTTGTGGAGGAAAGGTATTTGCCGGTTGAGAATGTCCAAAACATATGATTGAATTATAGAATAAATTAAAAGAAAATAGATCAATGCTGTTAAATAGAATCCTAACAGAGTTTCTGAGGTTAAGAATCATATTTGTACCTGAGGAAAATAATTAAGATCTCTGAAATTCTGAAAAAACTAGCATCCAGAAAGATGTTATTTAAGAGCATCTGATAGCATGAGTGTGAGACAGAACATGCCTGTGCATACACACATACCTGTCAGCCTGTTGCTGTAAAGTTGAAGGAAAAGGTTGGAGAAGAGGACTCATTCTTTAAAAAGCAACTCTATTTACTACTGCTACTGGGATATAAGTACAAATTCATGAAAAAGAAATATGAAAACTTTAGCAGAGTAAGACAGTTCATGATAAATGAAAAAATACATACTTCCAGGTGGGTGAAAGGTATATCATTTTTCATAACATCAAACCAGTGAGACTCAATTAATAAAATATAATATTAGCTTAAATTTAGAAATATTCACCAGGTTTTTTTTTATCTAAAGAGAAAGATACATATACCATTTTACTGTTTTAAATCAAAATGGTGAGAGCTTTAAAAACATGTACAGGGTACATCTGTAAAACTCAGTGTTCATAACTATTTTATTTTACCCATTTCAATGTCTATACTTCTGAAAAATAGTTACAAACATTTCAATGCAGTATGGGCAGTTGGAAAATTAAGTACAGCTGGAGAATCACCCTCCGAGTCGGTGTACACACTATCATATCCCTGTTCTGAAAAGATGAAAACCATCACCTGAGAACCTATGAATTGTGATATTCCCTATTCTGCCTTTATTATTCATTTTATTGCCACTATGAGTACGACACAAAATAGTTACTCAGAAAGTGTTTGCTCAACTGTGCTAAATGCTTTATCAATGTGTCTATTTTACCCAAGCACAAGATCTCAAACAAATTAGAAATCCCCTAGCCTCAGTTTCCCCTCTAATCAAATACAATGAGGTTATCTTATAATGTTTCAGTACCTCCCAAAATACATCCCATCCCACACTGGTTACCAAAAGAAATGGGAGGAGTGAATTCTATCCTTAAGATATGGAACACTACTGTTTGTAACAGTAATAAATTTTTATCTGCAAGACTTCTCAGTGTATTTAAGATGAAAATATTTATTTTATTTATTATGGAAAATGGATAAATATATATACAGTATTTTTGAATTTATCTGACTTCAGAATACTTTCAAATTAAAATATCATAGTAGATTGGTTAAATACTCCCATAGTTATTAAAAATGTAATAACACAAATTCATTAAGTTTATTATGTTATATAAACACTTATTTTCTTTTACTAGTTCTAAAAGAATTTTCATAGAACTCTTACAGCAGGTTCAGATTCACTGCACAAACACTGGAGCAGTTTTTGCATTGCAATGGTTTGGCTAACATATCCTATTCTCTTCTACATGTTTGTCTCTCTCTTGAAAGGTCATAATTTGTTTAGCCTTTCTGCTTACTTAATCCCTTTATTTTCTTGATTACCTTAATTTTCTCTTTCTAAACCAGTATCATCCAATAAAAATATAATTCAAAGTTCATATATACTATGCAATTTTCTAGTAGTTACATTAAAAAAGTAAAGAGAAAGGCATAAAGTGAAGTTTAATAATATATTTTCAAACCCAATATAGTCAGAATACCATTTCAACAGAGAAACAACATAAAACAATAGCGATACATTGCATTTTCTTTTTTGTACTTAATTTTTAAAATTTGATATTCACTTTATACTTACAGTACATATCAATTTGGATACACATTTCAAGTACCCAATAACCACATGTGATTAGTGGTTATGAAACTGGACAGCATAGCTCTAAAACACACACAGTAGTCCTCAGCTTACCATGGCTTTGGTTACCCATGGTCAACTGCAGTTCAAAAATAGGTGAGTACAGTATAATAAGATATTTTGAGAGAGAGAGGCCATACTCACAAAGTTTTTATTATGATATATTGTTATATTTATTCTATTTTATTATTAGCTATTATTAATCTCTTAATGTGCCTAATTCATAAACTAAACTTTATCATAAGTATGTATGTAGAAGAAAAAACATAATATACATGGGGTTCAACACTATCTGAAGGAATACACTGGGGGTCTTGGTGTCTCCTGTGGATAAGGAGAACTGCTGTACAAATCATCAATATGTTTTTGAAAGTGCATAAAATAGACTGAGTAACATAGCAGGTGGGGTTATTCAAAGATATATCTTGGGGTTTTTTTTGTTGTTTTTTTTTTGTTTGTTTTGTTTTGTTTTTGTTTTTGTTTTTACAAGATTTTTACATTGCTTTCAGCTGTGTCTCCAATATTTTCCTGTGGGAAACCAGCACACAAGCATAGTAACTTGCATCATTAAAAATGTCTGCAGCAATGATTGCTCTATCAAATTAGAGTTTGAACAATGTCCTTTCCACATCTAAAATCCTAAAGGTTTTAAAAATAATGCATGTGGAATCTCAAAACTTTTGTCTTGCCCTTATTGTTAAGAAAGGCCTATTTTTCATTTGTCCACAGTGAGCGACATTATGTGTCTCATCCCCCCCACATTTCTTCATTACTAACAGGTATTGACCCCTTAATATATCTCATGAATGAATCTAGAAATTCGTCAGAGAAAAATGGATATTAATGTCCCTTTCCTAACAGAGCTTCTTTTCTCACTTGAGAGAGAAGAAAATAGTAAACCCAGAGCGGTGGTTACTCACATAAGAAGGACACACACAGTAACAAAACAAATTGAACATTACCTTAGACAGTCAAGGAAGGCTTTCAAGAGATAAACTTAACGAGGTAAGTCTCAAAAGAAAAATATGAGTTTGCCAAGTTTAAGAGAACAGTGGCAGAGGAGAATAATATATTTCACAGATGGATAACAGTATTTGCTAAGTATGGAAGTACACAAACACAGAAGCATGAAGGACTCAGATGATGAGACAAGTTAGACCACATTCAGCTTGTACAGGATTTTGCATACCCAGCTAAGCAATTCAGCTAAAATATTTTAAGAAGTTACAGTTCAGAGTCTTCAAAATTTCAATATCTTTTGTTCCAAAATTACTGCCATACATGGGAATATCTATATGAGTAGACTTGTACTGAACTGCTACACATAATTAGTGTTTTCAAGGAAGGTTCATCAACTCTTATAGTACTGGTTCCCTGTGAGATTGTGATGACCTGAACAAAGCATCTTTAACTGCAGCAAGTAATTTTGTGATGCACTATATTATTAGTCCCCTTATAGTTTTTACTCTCACAGTGCAGAAGGGTGACATAGCCAGATCTGCTTTTATTCATAATCTTGTATCCATAGATAGAGACATTCAATACAGCACAGAAAGATTGAATTGACTATTCAAGAATAATTTTGTTACCTCTATGAGTTTAAATTATGCTTACTAGGGTGTATGAATTTGCATTTTGATCCTGTAATCTGCTGTACATTGAAGTTTAAAATAATATCTGCTTTAAGCTTATCTTTCTTATGAACCCTTTCCAAAATAATCGCTTCTATTTTGACTCTTCTTACCAACTTAAAGTGTTATGTATATGCTCTAAGGAATTCCTTCATGATGAATTTTCCCCCTATTTTTGGACTGGGCTCTGCCCCCCATTCCAAACACCAATTTTCTATGAGCAAGAGAGGAAAACCTATATATTATTTATCTTTTTGCCTTTTGTCATTTCATATATACAAAGTAATCAGTATCAGACGGATGCATGTGTGGATGAATGGATGGGTGAATGCATGGATAAATGACAGGGAGAAAGAAAAAGGAAGGGATAAACAGAAAAGTAGAAAGAGAAGGAAAAGAAAAGAGAGGAACTTAAAGGAGAAGAGAGAAAAGAAGGACAGAAAGTGGAGCAGAAGGAGGAAGAAAACAGTTGTATCAATAATTATCAACATTAGGACTCTGTTTCACAAATAACAAATTCCCAATTCAAACTAGCTTAAATGATACCATGGGGACATAGTGGAAGAAACAGAGAAAAAGTTTCTAAGAAACAGGGCCTGAGGGAAGGGAAATGGGCTCTCAACAGTTTCACAGTTTCTGCATTCTTTCCCACTTTCCTATGCATACCTCTTGTCGGAGTTGTCTGAGTGTTAGCTTAATTGTATGGACTTTAGCCACTTTTCTGAAAGGGGAGAGTCTCACTCTCAATGTTTATACTCTGATGACCCCTACTGGGGTCACAAGCCTGATCTAATTCCTGACCTAATACCTTGGTCAAGAGGAATAGAGAACAGTAAAATGATGAGACTTGGGACTCTAGCCAACAGATTTTGGTCAGAATAACTATATGTATCATTTAAAAAGGAAAATGGGGGGATGATATGTTGGGATGACAAAAAATAAGTGCTTTCAGTCTATCACAATATCCCCGTGTCAATCAACCCTTGTAAACTATGACACTGTGTTCGGAATTACAGGCGTTACTTTTCTCAAATTATGCAAAAAGATCATAGACATTAATAGACTAACATTTAATAAAATAATTGGAATATTTAACAACCAGGTTTGAAAAAGTCTTAGCTAGTTCATAACAAATAACCTCAACCAGATCTGAATAATGTATATAATCCCTGCCTTACCAACCTGACATTATGACATGAGGATCAAATAAGACAAAGTATGTGAATGCATATAGTAAACTCTATGAAACAATGGTAGCCAATATGATTGTCATTATTGCTTTTATCTATATTAATATTAAATAGATATTAAAGAAGCAAAGCAAAAATGGTCAGAGAAAACATCTATCATCTTGTGATTTCTATCAACGATTTCCTTCTGATCCTTGATAAAAAATAATAATTATCCACTTAATTTCTTTTTGAATAACTGTGTTCTTTCCAGGATCAAATCTTCATAGTTTATACTCAATAGCTAAGACCATGTATGTAGATGCAGACATGATTTTTTCCCCTGTATTTCTCAATATTCAGGAATTGTGTCTGAAGTTAAATAAATGACTATATGAAATCCAATGGGCAGAAAACTAGAGGATAAGTGAGAACTTTTGGAAAGAAAGAGGTGGAAATAATTGACCCACCCACTGCAAATACAGCACTCAGGAAAAATCAAGACTAGACCTCTATTACCCTGTCTGGTAAACAGTTTTAATTTTACAAAATAATTTGATTGATCACATCTGGATTTCGTAGGAAAGCATGACTTGTGCCAAAGCAGGGAACATGGGGAAGAGAAGTAAAACATCTAATTAGGACAGACACAGAGAGAATGCATTTGATCATAAAGGAGCTTGTTTTAGATGAGCTCCAGTGGAAAGACAAGCTGACATCAGTGACCTAGAGCCTCGAGAGTCCTGACAGAGAGCAGAGAGTCCTATAGGCATTTGAATGGTTTTGCAGAAGAGACAGGTATCAAGCTAGACATTGAAAGACAAGTGCAACTTTGGCAGGTAAGAACTGGAAGAAAGAGATATCCCTTGAATAAAAATTGAATTAAAAAAGGCAGAGAGGTAGAATCAAGTACTTAGTGAAATGGCAAGTAAAAATAAATAGCAGGAGTATAAGGCACTTGAGATTAGATGATGGTTAGGAAAACTGAGAAACAATCATAAAAATATTTTGATGTTAGCATTGTAACTATCTACCCAATGCCTGGTATGCTAAGCCATAAAGTTTAAGCAATTAAAACAAATTTAGTTCACTATAGTACTTATGATATTTATAACTTTCCTAATTAGTAGTACACTGGCCTCTGAAAATAAGCACACCTAGATACTCTACTTAAATATTCATATAATTTCAATAAGGAACACACAAAGAATATTCATTATTTTAATTGTTTATTTTTAAATATTTCCCCTAAAATTTGTTTATACTGATTTGCATTCTTTTGAAAGGGAATGACACATTTATATATTGCCTTTGTCAATGCCACACTGAAAAACACCCTTTGCCATAAAAAGATACTTTTACTAATGGAATATAATCAAGCATGTACTTCATTAGTCATTAAAACTTACTGGAAATATTCAACAGCTATGTAGCAATTGCAAAGAAAACAATGAAATTGATTTCCAAATGTAATGCCTGTGATTTGTCTCATAAAGCACAGGGGAAAAAAAAAAAAAACCTGTGAAAAGAAATAAGATATGCAAAGAACATTTTACTTCAACTTGATTTACAAATGTTTAAAATATAGTTTTTAATATCTGGTACTCATAATAGCTAAATTTAAAAAGTAATTTTAGTGTCTTAATAAGCTTTGCTCCTTGACATTACCATTTCATGATTAGTTTTCCTAAATAATGTAATAAGCTTCCATATGCAGAGTGAACCACATAAAATTGACACTATCTGACCACTTTTCACCTACAAAATGACAATTTTTAGGTTTACTCTAATATATTAAAAATCATAGAACTTCAGAGTTAGTGAAAGGATCTGAGAAGTCTAGTGGATTCTTGGCCCAGTTAATAAAAATTCCTTTACTAAGAAACTACGGTCATTTAATATCCTTTGTAAAAAGGAACTTAAAATAATACATGAATGGGAACAAAAAGGAGCATTCAATTCAGAAGAAACCTAATACTCAAATTAAATTGATATTCCCCTTATTAACCCACTTTAAAATAATATTTTTAATAAAAGACAGTAAAAAAAAAAAACCCATATCTCAAACTAATATCTAACCCCACAATATAAAATGCAACTGAAAATAATTTAGTTTTTTAAATGACCAGATTAAAGGGCACCCGGACTTACTATCTAAACTAAAAATATAATGCATTTATTTCTCTAATTTCAAACAAAGGAACTAAGATTAGCATTCTTAGATAACACTCTTTCATCTAAGTATCCTGAAAGAATCAAGTGAATTATTCAAATCCAGAAAGGAAACCACTAAGAAAATAGATATTTTAATGCTCTTCAGCCTGCAACCTATCCAGGAAGAGAGAAATCAGATAAATGATAACCTTGAGCTAACAAGGTTATGAGGGATTCTTTCAAAATGAGTGATTTTCAAAATGAGTCAATCCTGAGTCCCATGTCAGGTAGAGCAAAAGAGTGCAGAGAGATAGCCTGTCTTACTAGATTTATCCCCATTCCACCAAATTCAGCAAGAAAACAAAAACACTGCTGACTAGACAAAGAATCAACTGTACCCTTTTATTGTCTCATCCCAATAAATTAATTTACCTTTTTCCCTTGTTCACTATAACATTTTTAAAAAAGTTTTAAAACAAAGTTTATTAGAAAAAGAAGAGAGGAAAGAAAGAACAGGTGAAAGTTTGTACCAGAAAGACCTGGCAAGGGCATTACTGTAACTTTAATTAATATATTACCAATACAAAATTATTAACCTCTAGCTATAGCTTTTTAAAGTACAAAATAAAGGTATTTTAAGAAGAAGGAACCTAAGAAACCATGTGACTCTGCCAGTTAACTCTACAAATAAGAATTTGAGTCTAATGGAAACTGAATCGCCCAAGATCCCACCACTTGTGAGAGCAAGACCAGTCCTCACAAGATTGGATCTAGAACTACTGGCCCACTTCTTTGATAGCCTACCATCATAGGATACCATTTCCTTTGTTCCTTTTGTTGTAATTTGGTCATGTTTTGCTATGGGACTGAGGGATATGGTGTCTGTGCATGTATCTGTGTGTAGCTTAGACAGGCATTAATATAGTTAGGACTGAACTTTATACTCACTGATTAATGATTCTTAAATGATCAGTAATCCCTTTTAAGTCTAAAGATTATCCCCAGAAATTAAATTCTGTGATGTCGCAGGGTTATATGCAATTGAGTAACTAAATATAAATCACATTATTAACATAGAATTACTAAATTACAAATTTTGAAAAGAGTCAAGTTGATAATTCTCCAGTATATGATATATGCACTAAATCAAAGGAGTAAAGAAAACTCTGGGCAAAATGGTTAAGTATTAGGCTGACTAAATTAAAAAATGACTACTGAGAATTTTCTGATGAAAACAGAGCCAACTGATCATTAAAATGACAACATAGCAAATAATTTTTGCAAAGGTAAGTTAGATTTCAAAATCCACATTTAAGCAATATTAGAATTTAACTTAGCAAGATGTATATATTTTAAAAAGAAATGCAAAAGATTTATAGTCAAATAAATAGCTAAAAACAAACTATTAAAGGCAATGGATATTATATTTAGCAATTCAGATAATAAATTAAGATAGTTAACTTTTCTACTTTGAAAAATCTGCTAAATTAAAATACATAGGCAAATAAATTTAATAATAAAATTTTATTTGCAAATGAATTTTGTGTACACCTTACATTGATTCACTTATTATTATATAGCTTAATACAAAATCTATTACTATTGTCTTCTTTACATATTATTTATATATAAGATACAGCTATAGATTAATTCTATATCTCATAAGAAGTAGTCCAGTCAACACTAGTTGTCAAAACTTTTATGTTATCTAAGATAATATATATGTATTCTATTACACATATATATTTATTCTTTAAATAAAATCGTACATGACCCAAAATGTGTTTTCATCTCAAGTTCAATTGTACATCGCCTACAAATAAAGCAATAAATTTTAGAATAAGGAATAAACTTAGACTTCTTTTTTCTTTAAAATAGTCACTTGCAAACTAGTGTTATCACAGTTTCATTAAAACGTCTCAACGACAAGTCATAGTAGAAAAATTATTTTACTGAATTACCGAAGAACTGATTTTATTACAATATTTTATAAGTTGTTTAACAAGTTATCCAGATGAGCAAGCAAATTGTCACAGTAAACTATAATAAAGACTTATAAACTGATTTATAGTGAAATATCTGAAATAAGCAAAATTAATTATTTAATCTTTATATGAAAGTCAAATGAGATCATAAAGAGCCATAATTAATATTCATTTCTCACAAAATGCATGAAAACAACTCCCTTCTTATCACTTCTTATAATTTCTTTAAAATCTCTACCAAATTTTTCAATTATAACTAAAAGTATTTTTAAAACTTGAAATCTAACTTTTTAAAAGATTAGATTAAATAGATTAGATAGATTGTGCAGCAATTATGAAGATTTTAAATAGTATGAGGGCAACTCAATATTCAGAAATGCCTAGCCAGGAGTGGTAGCATGCGCCGGTAGTTCCAGCTACTTGGAAGGCTGAGGCGGAAGGATTGCTGGTGCCCAGCAGGTGGAGGCTGCAGTGGCCGGGAGACCACTGCACTCCAGTCTGGCCGACAGGGTGAGACTCCAACTCAAAAAAAAAAAAAAAGAAAAGAAATGCCTCTCTTGGTTTTACTCTCAAAGATTTTACACTACATCTTCTTAGGCAGGAGTGCAATGGCTATTCACAGTCGTAATCATAGCTCACTGCAGCCTCAACTCTAAACTCAAGTGATCCTCTTCAGTCTCTGGAGCTGCTGGGATTACAGGCGCTAGTCACCTTGTCCAGCTCATACCAAACCTTTCTAAATTTAAACTCTAGGTAATATTGGTGATAGTTTGGACTTAACATAAATTTCCAGCATCAGCAGTGAACATCATCACTATAACTCATTCAATTTTACAGGCCAGAAAAATAGGAATCACCTACTCCCTCTCTCCCAGCCCTTCTAAGTAGCCAATACACCAATAATTCTAAACCATTTTATTTCATTTACATCTCTTCATGTCCACCACCACCACCACCTCCCTTCAACCTACCATTCTCTCTTACATGCAATACCAGCGAGAACATTCTCACTGCATTCACCCTTGACTCCACCTATGCTTTCCCTATATAGTAGCTAGTGTGATCATACCTCTCACTGCATCCCTCTTAAGATGCTTCACTGTCTTCCCATTAATCATAGGAAAAAGGCCAAAATTATCTAACTGGTCTACAGATCCTTGCATTATCTAGCCCTTGACAAACATCCTATTTCAACTTTCATCATCTTCCACCTTGCTTTCTGCAGTCCAACTACTCTTAAGAAACTTCAGATCTTGAAATTAGCCATTCTCTTCCCCCATTTAAAGGCATTCGTGCATATTGTTTCTTCTGGCATCTCTCTCTCTCTCTCTCTCTCTCCCCCAATACTTTTTCACCTATTCATTATGTGTCTCTTTATTTTCTGAAAGAAGACTCCCCTGACACCCTAAGTCAGGTCCTCATATCATAATACACTCTTACAGACAGCATTCACTTCTTCAGAGCATTTATCACACATTGGCTATGTGATTTGGGACTGCAGCCCTAACTGCACACTAACCTAGATGAGGGTGGCATCTATGCTGTGTATTCTTGATGCCTAGTGGAGAACCTGACATTCAATAATTATTACTGAGTGAAATTAAAGTGAATATGTGGATAAAAATGATAGTTTGGAACATGCCTTTGTTTATGTTCCACCTGGACTAAAAGCATGGCTCATGTTGCATTCCTGAGGAGAATATTTAAGATTATTCCTGAGTCCCAAAACAAAAAGTTCGGGGTCCAATAATGACCTTTTAAAATGTTCATTGCTTCTTGAATTGTTTTGACTAAGACAAAACAATTTATTTCCCATGTGTTGTTGGATTAATGAAACATATCGATATTTAATAAATATGTACAGAATAAATCCAGTTACATTTTATAAGACTTTTCAACTTACAATATGATTTCAAATACGTTATCTTCTTTAGATTTTAGGTCAAATATTCACTGAGCACGTACTGTTACTATCCCAGTTCACAGATAAGGAAGTAGAGAAAGAGAGGCTCAGTGTGTGTCTCACTCTAATGAGTGATAGAACGGACTCTTCTATCTTTAACTCCTAATGTCCCGCTTGCCAAATTACCGAGCCTTAGAAGTGATCCAGAGGATATAAACTTAACAATTACCTCCAGTTAAGCTATCCTGCAAATTTGTGATGATTATGTTGCTGCTACACAGGATTTGCATAATACTATGCACAACTTTTACTGCCTTCTACCTAAAGAAACACTTACTAATATTCCTCAGAATTGAACTTGACCAACCTCAGCTTTCCAAGCTCTTTTCCTCTGAATTAAGATGGCTCACCGCTGCATCTTCTATCATAACATTTCTTTCTGGACTAAATTTTTGACTGGTTTACTGACACATCTCCTTCAACTAAATTGTTTGTGCACTGAAGCAAGAAGATACCTCATATTTGTATTCCAGCACCTAGAAAAATGCCTCTTTCTAGAGATCACTAAAAACTTGGGTGTTGAGTGGGTGTGTGTAATAATAAATAAATGATTAATATGAAATAAATGATAGTAAATAAATTAATTAGCCCAAGAACATACATAGTATTGGGTGCTCCTGTGACTTCTAAGTTTTCAAAATTTAAAATCTAGTGAAATCATTTTATTGAAATCTAGTTCTCTAGTTGGCATAGTAACCATTAATCAAAATACATAAACATGCGTTCATCATATAGGAAACAAAGTTTCTCTTACTGACAAGTTAATAGTCTATGCAGTTTGCATTGGGGAGAAATAGTTGAAGCAGATCAAAGGATTCAAAAATTTGTAAAATCAATTATAGGATTTATTTTCAAAAGGAAGAAAAATAAAAAGACATAGAATATGTACATTTCTTCAAAAATTTGACATTTGAATATTTACTGTAGTATGTTGAAAAACAGGCTGAGATATTCTCTTCCTGGATAGATATTTGAGTTTCTGTGTAACTAAGCAAAGTTAATTTCTATAGTAAAAGTCTGCTTAATCTAAATAGTTTTCAGGTTATCCTGGTATGCATTATTCTTCACACCTAGATAAATATACAAATTGATAATGTTGATATCATTAAATCTCACTATTCACAATAATCACTCATTGCAAACTCTATTCAAAAGACAAATAGAGTAGACAAAAATAAATCCTTTTTGTCCCTAAAATGTATAGACTTAAGGGTCTTCTCTGCCACTTTGTTCTTTTGTTAGTTCTGAGTGAGCTCTGAGACAGTAGATCTTATCTCTACCACAGATAAGCCAAGATAAATGAGAATTCAATTTTTCCAAATAAGTATGGTCTTTTTTCCCCTAAGAAAATAAACTCAGGGCAATATTGTTCAAAGAAAGTGAATAGATTTTGTCAAAGCTGCAAGCATCAAGAAAGGCAAATATCTGGTCTCCATTTAGCATAAACTTGAATCTTTTGTGAGTGAGGAAATACTGAAAATGCAATCACATGGCTTCTCTGGCAGAAGTATTGGTGCTACTTACTAAGCAAGAGAAAAAGAGAAGAGAAAAAATACAAGAGCAATATGCTCTTTGTGAAGATCACACTGATAATATGGTCAAGCTTCTTTTGGAGTAACTGATAAAGATTAAAATAAAATTTCTTTATGGCAAAGGCAATCAACAATGAATCTGCCTCATGCTAAAGAAAATAATGTTGCTTTTTGCTAACTCTAGGTATTGTAACTATTCTTGTCAACTCCATAAAAGGCATTTAATTTTTCTTATTGGAATCATCAGCATAAATCCCCCATCAAGGATTTCTTGGTCCGGTGTCTAGAATAAAGGCAAACCAGACATGTTGTGCTGTATAGAAATGAGATCAGCAGAGACTAACTCCACAAGCTGATGAAGTTTGTCTTAGCCAGATGCAATGAAAACTTTTAAAATGCATATCCATAACGGCTTTTTGGTTTTTTTTTTTTTTTTTTTTTTTTTTTTGCCAAATAGTACATTGCCATTTCACAACCTACCTGACAAATTATCAGCTAAAAACAAGGAAAACCTATTAGATACCTAACAGAGCAAGGAATTTTATGGAATAGTTGGAATGGTGAACAAACATTACCAATACTAATTATATAAGGTAGATTTCCCAGGTGATCTTTTTGTTTGCTTTTCTTCTGCTTTTTGTTGTGAATTTCACTTCTTGTTTGAACAGGGCATGTATAATTCTGAGAAAGGAGAACTCATTGGCCTCAAATTAGAGGGTTCTTTTTCATTGACTTTTTTTTGGAAAAGTATTTTCTAAAATAACATTCTCATCTGCAAAATTAAAAGAATGAACTCGATAACCCCCATGTCTCTGCAATAAACAATAACTATCATTTCTACGGTGATTCATACTATTGCTTTGTTCAAAAGTTGATTGTTGGGAGAGAACACTGAAATACAAACCTAGAAAATGGGCTGAAGTTTCACAACATATTTCATTTCTCAAGCCATCTATGCCTGTCCTGTTTCACTGGAGATAATCTTAAGTAAGTTGTATTATTCTGAAAATTAAGTACTACATACTGAATTGTATTGGCCTGGTTCACAGTAGTTGTCTATATGCTAATCAATGTATATTGCCATAAGGGAAATGAAGAATATATCACAAGACTGCAAAAAACAAAAGGAGGGAAAGGTTTTTTAATCGACCACTTAGGAGGTTATGAAGAGTCCACGAAGTGGAGTTATGAAGTATGTTCCTAGTTGAAATTGCCATCTACTGACAATAAAATACTCAATATTCATCTATTTGATTTCATTGGGTGAAGAGTCAACAGCAGATTTCAGACCTGGACCAGTTAAGAATCTGGTGTATAAAAATAAAAGCCCATCAATTCCATCAATTCTTAGCATCCCTTTGGTGTATCTGTGGGTATATATTTAATAACTGTCATATTTCAAACAGTTCAGTCTGACAACCATTTTAGTTTAAAAATACAATCATAACAGCCAGAGCTGCTAGCCATGCGTGAATGGTTTGAAAGCTCCTAATAGATGACCCATTAGTGAACTTCTTAGCTTGTAAACAGATTTGTATCGCGAGTGCTCAAACCATTTCAGAAAGGCAAACAGGAGCTTTTCATAAAAGTAGAATCTGTCTTCCAGGGTCAAAAAGCTACTATATCTCTTCTTTCTTTTTTTTTTTTTTTTTTTTTTTTTGAGTTGGAGTCTCACTCTGTCGTCCAGACTGGAGTGCAGTGGCCGCTCCCGGCCACCGCAGCCTCGGCCTGATGGGCTCCAGCGATCCTTCCTCCTCAGCCTTCCTAT
>NW_007246486.1:104735-318551 GCF_000164805.1 Carlito syrichta
CATCCCTTTGGTGTATCTGTGGGTATATATTTAATAACTGTCATATTTCAAACAGTTCAGTCTGACAACCATTTTAGTTTAAAAATACAATCATAACAGCCAGAGCTGCTAGCCATGCGTGAATGGTTTGAAAGCTCCTAATAGATGACCCATTAGTGAACTTCTTAGCTTGTAAACAGATTTGTATCGCGAGTGCTCAAACCATTTCAGAAAGGCAAACAGGAGCTTTTCATAAAAGTAGAATCTGTCTTCCAGGGTCAAAAAGCTACTATATCTCTTCTTTCAACTCAACTTTTCTTATGACTTTCCACTAACAACGACATCTCATTAGGAACTTGTTAATCCCCTGGTAAGGTGAGATGTGAAGAGTGATTAAGAACCTAAGAAAAGAACTCTATTTAAAAATACAACTGAAAATAAAAAATATTTTTACACTTAATGTTTTCTGTCTAATGAATTGGTAAAGAGTAATGTTTTACACTAAATGCCTGGGGTAACAAACATTCATATATATTTTTGGTGAGTAGATTCATTAGTATAAACTCCAAGGAGGGGTATTTAGCAATATCTATAAAGAGTGAAAAGCATATTTCCTTTGACTTGGAAATACCTCTTCTAGGAATATATAGTCTAGGGATATACAGTTTTTAAAAAATTTTATTATTTTATTTTATTTTGAGTTGGAGTCTCACTCTGTCGCCCAGACTGGAGTGCAGTGGCTGCTCCCGGCCACCGCAGCCTCGACCTGCTGGACTCTGGCGATCCTTCCACCTCAGCCTTCCAAGTAGCCGGAATTATAGGCATGCACTACCACGCCCGGCTGATTTTTTTTTTTTTTTAATTTATTGTAGAGATGAGATCTCGCTGCCCAGGCGGGTCTCGAACCCGCGGGCTCAGGCAGTTCACTCACCTCAGCCTCCCAAAGGCGCGGGATTACGGGCTGAGCCACCGAGTCCGACTGGGATATACAGTTTTTATGTGGCATTTAGGTGGTTGTAAAAGCTACCAAAATAGGGTTGTTGTAAAAAGCAAATGAGACAATGCATATAAAGTATATAGAACAAAATTTGCATTGTACCAGGATTAATGATAAGCAATGAGAAATCTTAGCAGTTGTTCATGTCATTGTTATTATTATTATTATATGATAATATAATCAAGTCATTTTAGGAAACACTTCAAAATTTCAGACAAGTCTCAGAGGAGAGTCATATTCATGAAAGTATAAAAAGGTACATGTGTGCACTATATATATCTATTTCTAAAACATGATATGTAAATGCTCTCAGGTAAGCCTTGTCAGTTAAAGAAACTTCTTTATAGAAATACATAATGTATGTATAATCATATATGTTAATTCATTGAATGTTTTGTATTGCATTGATAAATAACTACAAGACTACAGAAAAATACCCAAATCCTTATAATCTGTATCACAATTATCATAATCTTAATAGGACATAGTTGATGGAATGAGCTGATTAATTAGTTTAAATATTTTCTGGATTTTTCTTGTCCTCCTATAGTTAAATTACATTTTAGTCATTATTAACCATACATTGTAGCTAAATGACAAAAAGATAAAAACGTAAAGAAAAAGCACATTCATTTGACTTTAACCCAAAATAGCCAATTTGCTTCTCATGAGTTTTGGATGTTGCTAAGGTACATTTCTTAAATTATAGCAGCAATTTTTCTTTGGGAATCTTCTAATTTTGATCCAATCACTGGAGTCAAGTTTAAGTATTTCCTTGAACAGATATACTGCTTCCTCAGAGTATTCTTGAGAATAGAAGCTCTTTATCAGATGACTGAATATCAAACAGTGAGATGACTAGCTGCTTAGGTTAAAAATATGAAAAGATATTTACATTTAAACATAAAAGAGATCATCTGAATGACAAAATATGGGAGTATTAAGGGAATGGATTAGAAAATTTTTTCCCAGTCCTTTTTTCTGAGGCTTTCTATGCCTAAACATGAAAGCTGGATTTTACCATCGTGCTACTTAGAGTCATGTTGTCCTAAATGGTAACCATTAGCCAGATGTGACTATTGATATTTGTAATGTTGTTAGTACTAATTGAAAATTTAGTGCAAAAAGTGGAAAATATATCATTCATAATTCTTTTTAAATTGGTATAAGTGAAATGATAATAATTTGGACGTATTTTGTTAAGACAAATCATTAAAGTTTATTTCACCTATTTCATTTCACTTCTTACTGTGACTACTAGAAAGAATAAAATCATATTTTTGGCTCACATCATATTCCTATTGGACAGTGTAGAACCAGAGCATCATTAGCCATGATATATGTATATAACGTGTGTTCCCTTGCATGCACTTGTGTGTGTGTTTTAATGGTTCAGGTGACTAAGCAGGTCTCTAAAAGGGAAGAGCCCCTATTTTCTGGGCATCCTATCTTCACTGGGCATAGGAAGGCTGGTTCATTCCCTTTATTTGTGTCTAGATACTTCCTTCTCAAACTGAGACACTGCCCAACATAGTGCTGAAATCAGAAGGCTTGAGTTTCCAGCTGCAACACCTGAAAAAAATTGTGTAAGTCAACAGAATCCCTTTTCTCAGCTATAAAATGCCTGTTGTCAATAGAATTTAGACCAATAGGTCTGAATTCTATTGCTGTGAAGAGTATGTAAAGTATATATGAGAACTCTTCAAGTTGTACACACAATGACACTTGAGGTGGTTATATTGAATTTTATCTCAACAAATGGCATTTGGAAAAACTGATCCTTCTCAATCCATCTAAATCAGAGCAAAAATTCCGTACCTGTGCTGCTAATCACACTGCTGAATAGGACTAGGGGCAGCTTATTTGTTCAATCACAAGTCACATCTGGGATTTTTTCAGAAATGATCCTTTTACAAAACAAGTAAATAGAGTTTGGATCTCTGGAAAAAAAAAACTTTAAAATGACGATTGCAGTAGTAGAATTAAGAATAGAAAACTTTAGGCTGAGTACAGATTCAAATTCCATAGTAATGTAGTTTTCCTGATAACAATTGACAGTCTCATATTCCCATGCATTCATTCACTCATCAAACTATTAATATATATATATATATATATATAAAATATAGCACAGTGGAAAAGATCTCAAGTTTTGGACTAGAGATACTTGATTGTTAATTTCAACTATTTTGAGTGTTTTGCCTACTTCTGTAAACCATGCAAAATTGGAATAAATTATTAATAATTGTTAGCAATTATTTAGCAGGTTTTTTGACAATTAAATGAGGTATTTGTGGTAAAAATTAGCACAATTTCTGGTACATATTTCTCAGGAAAAGTTAGCTAAAATAATAATATATACTATTGTTTCATTATTATATAGACATGAAGGTAGTGTAACACACAAGCTCTGCCCTTAAGGTATTATCTAGATTAACAGCTTTCAACTATGTCTAAGGAAGTCAAAAGATTAGACATTTTCAAATATCCAGGTAACTATATGAATAGTAGGCTGTTATCCTGATGCCTAGCACTGTATAATTACAGTCTTTATCCTTAGAAGGGTCCATTCAAGAAGTCTAATGGATTTTACAAACTGAAATGCAGATTACCTAACAGGTTTCATTTAATCAATCTTTAATACTGTATTTCAGGAAGCTCTTGAGGAAACAATGGTTCCCTCTTCTATCAAGCTTAAAGTTAGACTTAATATCCTGTAAATTGGACCTTCTCTTTTTAATAACACCTAAAACCCATTATTACTGCATCCTAATGTAATAATCATTTACTGTGGCCCTAAGAGATAAATGGTGAAATACATCAATAACTTCTTAACTCCTTTTATAATTCTGGCTCAATAACCTCTTACTATGAACAACCATCATCTTTGCCAACCTATTATGTTCTACAGTAAATGAATGAGAAGCAAGGGATTCCAAAGAAAGGCCCAACAGGCCAATTTTGCAAGACTACTGTATTAGAGTTCGGAAAATAAAATTTGCAAAAATTTGTAATTCTTATTATATACAGCAGAAGTAAACAGGATTCATATGGAGGCAGAAAAGTGATTCTGATATTTACTTTCAAAACATAGTACTAACTTCTCCTTAGTGGGTAGCTATAAATTAATTAGGGCTGTCAAAAGTTCCATGTTTGGAATTACCAATTTCAGATCAATCAACTCAATCTTATTTAATAATTATTAATTGGGTGATAGCGGACAATCTCATTTTCAAAAGACTTACAGTGTTGTTTTTGAATAGGTCTAAATTCTAATAGTCATTCATATATATGGAAGGCAGTTATAAAGATTGTCTCTAAAACTCATCAATGTCTCAAACTCTTGATCTGTAAAATGAAGATAATAATATATCTTTATTACAGTCATCTGAAAGATTAGAAGTAATGTAGATAAAGCACTTACCGCAGTCTTATCATTACTGTTGATGATGTGGTTTTATTTATTCCCTAGAGCAGAAACAAGTTTGCAAAGGCCAGATGATAAATATTTCCAGCTTAGCAGGCCATGCAATCTCTGTCAGAACTAATCACCTCTGCCTTTATAGTGCAAAAGCAGCCATTGACAAGTACCGAAACAAATGAGTGAGACTGTGTCCCAATAAAGCTTTATTCATGGACACAGAAGTTTGAATGTTACATAATTTTAATAAATCATGAAATAGTATTATCTTGATTTTTTTCCACCACTAAAAATATAAAAACCATTCCTAGGTTGGGGTAGCATAAAAAGAAGTGGAGGATGATATTTGACCAATGGGCTATTGATGGTCACTTTCTTGGCTAGAAGACTTTGACCAAAATTTATATAAATTGGTTATATAATTAGCTGCTCAATTTGTTTTGGAAAAAAACATTTGTAACAAATTAAAAATTCTTTTTTTCTACATACAAAATCATATTGTTTCCATTTGTTTTAAATTTTGTTATAAGTTTTAGAAAAAACATTTTGTTTTCACTATTTAAACACTTTTCTTTTGCAGTTCTTTTTGTAGTATTTTACTGCTAATATCAAAAGTTCAATTATGGTACTTCAAAGCACCACAATAAATTAACTTAGAAAGCATATTAAACATATTGCTTATTTTCCCTACTAAGTTAACTGTGGTTTGAGAAACAAACAAATGATCCAACAATATAGGATGTAGAAACAATTTTCAATAAATTGGTCTTCCTTTACTATTTAATCTCCTGTCTGCCACTGACTTAAAAACAGCTGCCAGGAAGAGGTGCAAACACCATATTTCTCCAGTTACATAGTTTTAATTATAATGGAATTACATTCTAAATAAAATCTTAATCATGTTGGCCACTCTTCTCTGTGTTCTTATTACTTACTCACAGACTCCCAACCCATTAAATCTGTGCTGCTGTATTAAAATGAGGGAAAGTGCAGGAAGAGAGAAGATGAATCTGATTTGGTCAAAAGGTCAAGGCATAATAGTTTAGTTGAATAAGTAAAGTGGGCACAATCTTTTCATCCTTTTATACCTTATACTTTTAATGCTGGATTATGTGCAAACTGGATAAGGATAGTGAATATAAGATCAGCTATGACAAGAATATCAAACTGGCCGATAAAGGCACCTAAGGATGGGCTGTTAAAGTTCATTGTTCTTGTAGCATCAATGTAAAGAGTTTGGAGCTATTTATCTAACATTCCTAATATATCTATATTTTGTCATCTGACAATTTATCTTCTTTAATACATTTGCAGTGAAAAGTGAAAACATAGGAATGAAAAGATAAATAAGCAACAGAATATTGTGAATCCACAAAATAGGTCTCCCTATGGCTCACTGACCCCCAAATAATTAAAACCATATCAAAATCATCATGGCTGCATGTGATTGCAAATAGATTAACACACAGATAGTAACATAAAGCAGCATAGAATAGGGATTAAAGGGCATACACACAGCAAGAATAGCTGGTTTTGTGAGCTCAGTCACTTACATATCTGTGTGATTTTAGATAATTTATGTACCATTTGTTCCCTCAATTTCTTAACCTATAAAATGAAAATAATAATAACAGCTGCTGCAAAGTGTAACAAAGATTAAAGTAGTTAATATTTTTAAAGGTCTTGTAATGTTGTCTGATACATAATAAGAGCTCTCTAAGTGTTTTTTTCAGTGAAACAAGGGCTAAAATAAGTATTACTCAATAAAAAATATCCTATATGACTGCTTCTTTACAATCCTTGCATTTTCATAGGTCACTACTAAATGTCTCTTTTTAGATCTCAGTGAGAAAAAAGAATCTTAATAAAGTTAATAAAATTATTAATAAAGAACTTAATAGCACTATCCATGATAAATATTTGCCAATGATGAAAATGGAAATCTAAGAGTTGTTTGCCTCAGATCCCACTACATCTGAGCATAATTAATGAAACAAAATTATAGGGCAAATAGGGCACTTATTTCTAAAGCAGTTAATAATTAAGGAGCCGTTAAGCCGCATTGTAGATTTGACTTTTCCATAATAACACTGAAAATCTGCCACTTCATTAGCTTCTGCTCTGTATGTAAAGTGGTTACTCTCTCTCCAGCACTTTCTTTTCATCCAAAAATCTCTATGAACTACTGTTTCCAAGCTCACACAAGTCCTCCACAATAAACATGATAAGATTTTTACTGAGGCCCAAATAATAGCATAACTACTTTGGTAACTACCATAGGTAATATCAAGAAATAGAAAGGGCAATCCCAACCTTCAAGGATCTTATACTTTATTTGGGGAAACAAAATATAAAAACATAAACAAGTAAAAACATAATGGCAACATAAAACTATGCAGCAAGGAGGTAAAAACTATATAAAAATAAAGGAAAAGTAGATGCAGTATTTTGGTGTTTTAGTATCAACTGATATTTTAACAAATTTAAAATCCCACTCTAGCCTGGCAAATGATCCCTGATAAATAAATTATTATCTTGGCATTATGGAAAACCAAATGGTCTCAGAAAAACTATGTAACTTGCTCAACATTGGAAAGTTAGAGGCAAAGCCATAGTGCTGAATCCACATCTTTATACACAAATCCATCATTTTAAAATCACAACAGGGACATTCTACTTCCTGAAAGGAGAGACCCACTGGACTCAAGTACTCAAGGACAACTTCTTAGAGACAGGATGTGAATAAATTCATGATGAGTGGGGTCAGACACAGGCAAGCTGATGGCAAGAAAAGGTTACTCCAAATGGGGAATGGTCTCAGTGCAGACATAAATGGTAAAAAGTGCAGTGCAGTATGTAACCAGTTCAGATAATGTCTTTGAATGAAGTGTTTGGGGAAGAGACCCACAATAACAAAAATAGAAATGTCATTAACAAAGATTTCTGTATTTTCTACTGGCTGTGCAAAGGTAGGGGAGGAGGACACGGGTTTTTTATGCAATTACATTGAGTATTACCAAGTTAGATTTAATCCCTCGTACTTCTAATATCAAGCTACAATTGTATATCTCTTGAATATCTGATAGATATGACTTAACGACTCAGTTAATGTGATTAATTGGGGGATTCCAGCACAAACTGACACCTCACACTGAGCTTACAGGATGTACTTTAGTACATCTTAACATTAACTGCACCGTTAGGATGTTAGAAATATTGTGCTAAAGTCTTCTGTGTTATCTCATTTAATCTTCACAATATCCACAGCAGGTGGTCAAGGGTCTCCAAGACCATCCCTACATTCCAAGATTCACTTGAACTCATAGAACTCAGAATCTAAGTTAGGTTCATGGCTAAGACTTATTACAGCAATGCATTAAATTGTACACAGCTTGATAACAAGAGAGAAAATCACAAGCAGAGTCTGGAGAAATTCAAGTGCAAGCTTCCTTATGTTCTCTCCCTCCCATTAGGTGATCACACAGAGTGTAGTCGTTCCTCAGGAATAAAAATACAGTAAAGTGAGTAGTATTTCTGTCCATGGAATCCTATAGGGACTCGGTGCACTGGTGCTTTTTTTTTTTTTCTGGAGGATAAAGGAGAAAAACTGGCCCACAGGTGTCTGCTGCCTACTACTGGTGCTCAGAATACACACCCCAAAATATAACTGTAGGGGACCAAAATATGCCACCTCAAAATATACTTCTCTGGTATATATTTGACTGGTTATTCTGAGAAACTGCAGACACAGGAGTAGCTCTGAAAATCTGTCCTTTTGTAAAATAAATTTACATGTATAAAATAAATCTATGTTATATAAAAGTACCTATCAGGAAAAGGACTGCTCCAGACAACTTTTATTAACAGAGAGACTTTTTACATGCATAAAAAGACACCCTTTATTTACTATACAGTTCCACCCCTCATCCTCTCATATCTTGTCTCTGTAACACTGCCCAGAAGTCTCAAGCCCCTATTCCTTTCTGTAATTCATGATGGTATATAAGCTTCAATCATCTGACTCTTCTTCAAGTCTCACATTTGTAAGACTTCTGTGTTTACGTAAATAAATATAGTTTTTCTCTTGTTACTCTGCCTTGTGTCAATTTAATTTATTGCCCTGCCAAATAACCTTGAAGAGTGGAGGGAAACCATTTTCTCTCCCCTATATTACCATATACCAAAATTCTAAACTACCAGAAGGACACAGGTGTGCAGCATAAACTACGTTGTATGTACAATCTAGGCACAGTGACTCACTCTTATAAATTAGCAGAAATTTTATATTGGTATCCGGTGAGATCTCAGATGCCAGCCAAGGTCTCATAAGCAGGCAGCCTAAGTATAACAGTTTCAGGCCTACTATGTCTACTATTTTCTGCACAGGAGCAATAATTATTATTACTCCACATAGGTGAAGCAACTGAGGTACAAAGACATTAACTAGTCCATGTGGGGTCCTAGAAGTTCTAAAACTAAGAGAATGTGTCTTAGTTTGACATCTCCTAAAAACAGACACTGAGACAAAAGCCTATATACAAGAGGTTTAGTTTTAGAAGGGAATAGGTGGAGGGATGTCTAGTAAGCATGGAAAAAGGAAGGATAGAAAGCTAATCTAAGGGTGAGTTATTCAGCAATTACCACCACGGACAACAAGGGAGAACCTGAACAATATAGTGTAAAATTGGCTGCACAGTTGTTCATCTGGAATACAGAAGAGGAGGAGTGCATTTATTTACTGGCTCTCCATTCCCCTTTGGTCAAGATTCCTAGAAGATATTAAGCTAGGGCATAAAGCAAGAAGCCCTAAAGCAGAGTAAAACTTGATTTTGGAGCAAAGGTGGGAGCAAAAATTTGCATCCAGATTTACTCCAATCCTTTGTGTGTGTGTGTGTGTAAAGGTTTAGCTCTTTTATTTAGGTGGTCTATAATTAATTTTGAGTTAATATTTGTATACAGTGTGAGGTAGTAAAATGTTCAAACCTAAGAATCATAGGTATTCCTGAGAATACAACAGGTTTGGGAAATTTATTGGAGGGAATAATGAAGGAAAATTTCCCTGGCCTTGGCAGAGAGCTAAACATCAAAATACAAGAAGCCCAAAGAATCCCCAGAAGAGTCATTGCAAAAAGGTCATCCAGAAGGCATATAATCATCCAGTTATGCAAAGTTAATTTAAAGGAAGGAATTTTAAGAGCAGTGAGGCAAAAGCATCAAATTACTTACAAAGGTAAACATATCAAACTAATAGACTTTTCAGAAGAAACCCTATACGCCGGAAGAGTTTGGAGCCCCATCTTCAATCTCCTCAGACTGAATATTAGTCAACCAAATATTTTGTATCACAGAAAACTAAGTTTTATAAATGAAGGAGAAATAAAATCTTTCCCAAGAAAGCAAACACTGAGGGAATGTGTCACCAGTAAACCAACTGTACAAGATATACTCAAATGAGTTCTAAATGTTGAAACAAAAGGTCAAAATACACCAACTGAAAAGCACTGGAAACGCTATAGCCCACAGCACTTATAGAACCCCAATACATTAGAGAAAATAAATAAATAAGTACAACTGGATAGCAACCAGTATGATGAATGGGATAGTATCCTACATATCATTGTTAATTCTGAATGTAAATGACCTCAATGCACCACTAAAAAGATATAGACTGGCAGAATGGATTTAAAAAAACACAATCCAAATTTCTGCTGACTTCAAGAAACCCACTTAATTCACAAAGACTTCTGTAGACTCAAGGTAAAGGGATGGGGGAGCTACTTCATAAAAATGGAAACCAAGAATGATCAGGAATAGCCATTCTTATATCAGATAAAACTGACTTTAAATTAATAATAGTATAAAATGACAAAGATGGTTGTTATATAATAATAAAAGGATCATTCCAATGGGAAGATATATATGCACCTAACACCAGAGCTTTAGCTTTATAAAATAAATTCTACTAGACATTTAAAAAGAGACAGACAGCAACACAATAATAGTTGGAGACTTCAACTTTCCTGACAGCAATAGGCAGAACATCAAGGCAGAATGTCAGCAAAGAAATATCAGAGTTAAACCAGATCCTAGAGCAAATGGGACTAATAGGCATCTACATAATATTACATCCTAAAACTTCAGAATATACAGTTTTCTCATAAGCACGTGGAATATTCTCCAAAGATACACCATATGATAGGCCACAAACTAAGTCTCAACAAGTTAAAAAGCAGAAATGATACCAATCAGCTTCTCAGACCACAGTGAACTAATACTAGAAATTAACTCCAAGAAGAACTTGTGAAACCAAGCAAAAACACAGAAGTTAAACAATCTGCTCTTGAATGACCCCTCAAAAGATTCCTCTAAAAGACTTCTGGACTTGATAAATGAAGTCAGTATAGCTTCAGGGTACAAAATCAATACCCACAAATCAGTATCACTGTTATACACCAATAGTGACCAAGCTGAGAATCAAATCAAGAACTCAATTTCATTTGCATTAGCAGTCAAAAGGTTAAAATACCTAGGAATATATTTACCAAGGAAGTGAAAGATCTTCAAAAGGAAAACTAAAAAACCCTGATGAAGGAAATATTTATAGAGGTCACAAACAAATGGAGAAGTATCTCATGCTTGTGGATTGGAAGAATCAACACTGTTAAAATGATCATATGCCCAAAGTAATCTACAGATTCAATGCAATCCCTATCAAACTACCAATGTCATTTTTCAACAGAATTAGAAAAAACAATCCTAAAATTCATATGGAACCAGAATAGTCAAAGCAATCCTAAGTGAAAATAATAAAGCTGGAGGGATACATTATCTGACTTCAAACTATACTAAAAGACTGTAGTAACCAAAACAGCATGCTGCTGATATAAGAACAGGCACATGAGCCAATGGAACAGAAGAGAGAATTCACAAATCAACCCAAATACCCACAACAAACTGTTCTTTTGCAAAGCATACAAGAACATACACTGGGAAAAGGGCACCCTATTAAACAAATGGTGCTGGGAAAATTGGATAGCAACATGCAGAAAAATGAAATTTGATTCCAAGCTCTCCCAATATACAAAAATTAACAAAATGGATTGAAGATTTAAATGTCAGACTTGAAACCCTAAAAATCCTAGAAGAAAACCCAGGAAAAACTCATATGACATTGGCCTAAAAAAATAATTTATGGCTTAAACTTCATAACAAAAACAAAAATAAACAAGTGGGATTTAAATAAACTAAAAACCTCTTGTACAGCAAAAGAAATAATGGAAGAAGATTTTACATCTTACAAAGAAATAATAATCCAGAATCTACAAAGAATTCAAATCAGCAAGAAAAAAGCAAATGATTCCATTAAAAAGTGGGCAAATGACATAAACAGTCATCTCCCCCCAAAAAAGATATCCAAATAATGAACAAACATATGAAAAATGCTCAACATCACTCATCATCAGAGAAATGTAAATTAAAACTACAATGAGATACTATCTTACATCAGTCAGATGATCATTATTAAAAAATAAAAAACAAACAAACAAAGGATGTTGGCACAGATGAAGAGAAAGGGGAACATTTATACTTTGTTGCTGGGAGTGTAAATTAGTACAAACTCTATGAAAAGTGGTGTGGAGATTTCTCAAACAACCAAAAGTAAATCTACCATTTGATCCAGCAGTCCCTCTAGAGGTATCTACCCAAAGGACAGAGGTCATTATATAAAAAAGACATCTGCATCCTGATGTTCATCACAGCACGATTCATAATGTGGAATCAACCCATATGCCCAACAACTGATCAGTGGATAATGAAAGTGTGATATATATATACACTATTAAATACTATTCAGCTGCATAGAAGAGTGAAGTGATGTCTTTTGCTGCAACTTGGATGGAATTGGAGAACATCATCCTCAGAGAACTAACTCAGGAACAGAAAACTAAACATGGCATGTTCTCACTTACAAGTAGGAACTAAACTAAGGATATGCAAAAACATAGAAAATGGTATAATGGACACTGGAGACTCAGAAAGGGGAAGGGAGAGGGGTGGAAAGTAAAAGAAAATCACTTATAGGATACAATGTGCATGGGTGGGGATGGTGAGTAAATTTAAAGCCCAGACCAAAGCTAGTTGTACCCCCAAAACTATTAAAATTTAAAACAATGTGCAGGATTTCTCATAAATAGATATTGTTTCTTTATACTTTAAATTGCTTCCTCCATAAGCACAGGCAAAATGCACATAAATTTGGTAAGCATCAATTTTTTATTCTTTTTGCATAAGAGAGATGTTTTAATACAATAAATTGCTTTCTGTCAATTTCTGAGACACCTCCAAAATGTATGTATAGTATTATGTATTTCATCAAAATTCTGCAGGCATTGTCTGTTTAGAAACAAAGCAGCCATTCTATGTCTCAGGTGTCAGGAAGAAGGCAGCCAAGTCAATCAGACTACATTAGTCCCAGTGTGAATGAATGAGTGTATGGAAAATTTTGTGTACGTGTTGGTGAGTGAGTGGGCATGTGAATGACTGACTGAGTAAGGGCTCTGGAGTAAGCAGCCAGGGCTCTTCTGGCGCAGCAGCTGGTACCACAGCTGCTCGGCTTGGACCCCAGCAATTCCCAGGATGGAGAAACTGAGTCCCATTTTTTAAAATCAACAAAACCCTTCCTGGGAAGATGCTGGGAAAGACTGACTAAGTGGGGACTTGTGAGCAAGTGGCCAGGGCCCTCCTGGTGAAATAGCTGGTACACAGCTGCTCTGCTTGATCCTTAGCACTTTGGGGGTAGCAGAAGCTAAGTGACTTTTTTTTTTCACTGACAATAGTTTTCCTGCAAAGAAGTGGTGGGGAGAGACTACTGACTCCAGGTTCTGCCTCACCACTGCAGTGGGAGAAACTGCTGACTGCAGGCTTTGCCTCATCACTTCAGTGCCTGCCTGGACACTGACAGCAGGGGCTACAGAGGGAGCCCAGCAGCAGAGTTCCATCAGAGGAGACAAAAGAGACATCCTGCCATATCTTGAAAATGGGGCAGGAAAGTGCTCTAACTTGCTCACCACAGAGCAACAGACCTGAACACTGTGACTGGTGGATCAACTACTCAGGGATCAACTACCCAGAGGGACTATCCTGAAAACACAAACTTCAAAGGGACAGTACAAGTGCTGTGTCTCAGGCATTTCACATTCTACCCTGATTAAGCCACAGGACAAAGGATGTGGCCAGAAAAAAATGAGGAAGAACTCCAAAGAGATCAGTGCTCCCCATTCTCAACTTTCAAAACTACAAGTGATAGCAAAACTTCCCACCCACAGTCCTATTTCAAAATAGAATAAATCCAGAGCCTGGATCACGGAGGAATAGAGGGCTGAGCAAACATCAAAAGTGAAGCTTCTCCCACTGCCAATGAATAACAGAACTAAAGAGAAAAGCAAGAGATCACAAATGAGGAAAATCCAGCCAAGACCACAGGCAATTTCAGGTGTAACAAAGAAAAAATGTCTGAAAAATCAGACCTTGGAGCCCAAACAATGGAAGTCACCAATTATTGGCCCCAGAATAAGACATGGATAAGTGAATGGATGGAAAGAGTGAATAAGACTCAATAAAGACAAGATGCAACACTGAAAGAACGTGTAACAGAGATTTTAGCAATAAAAAATTTCATCCAGGAAATAAATAAAAAGATGACAAGCATGGAAAGCAGAATTAATCTAGCAGAAGAAATAATCTCATAACTCAAAGACCAGAATGTGGAACACAATCAGTAAAACATAGAACACAATCTGTAAAAAACATAGAGAGAAAACTCAGAAAGAACAAAGCCTACAAGAGATGTGCGATTACAGCAAAAGACTGAACCTATGCCTGATTGGCATCGGAAATGGAGAACCATATGGAACAAGTATTCCAGAAGGTTATCCAAGAAAACTCTCCCCATCTCAACAGAGATGTGACCAGTCAAACACAAGAGATACGGAAACCCCCCAAAAGACATCAAATGAGAAGATCAACAACTACACATATAGTAATTTGCCTTAACAAGGCAGGCACAAAAGAAAAAAATCCTAAAAGCAGCATGAGAGAAAGGTCAGACTACCTACCAGGAAAAACAATCAGAATAGCAGCAGACCTATCGGCAGAAACACTACAAGCAAAAAGGAATTGGAGTCCAATATTCAAAGTCCTCAAAGATAAATAGTTTCAACCAAAAATTTCCTACTCAGTCAAGCTGAGCTTCATCAGTGATGGGGAATAAAAATCCTTTCTAGACATCCAAGCCCTAAGAGATTATGCAACATCTAGACCAATTCAACAGGAGACAAAATTCAGCAGAATTTTACAAAATGTGCAAGGAGGAGCTGATATCAATCCTACTGAAAGTATTCCAGGCAATTAAGAAAGATGGAATTCTCCCCAAACCATTTTATGAGGCTAACCTCACATTGATACTCAAACTGGGTAAAGACCCAACAAAGAAAGATAACTACAGGCTAATATCCCTGATGAACATAGATGCTAAGATTCTAGCAAACTGGATCCAAGAACACATCTCAAAAATCATCCACCATGACCACGTAAGCTTCATCCCCAGGGTGCAGGGCAGGTTCATCATTTGCAAGACCATAAATGTAATTAAATATATCAATAAATGTAGAAACAAGAACCACATGATTATATCAATAGATGCAGAAAAAGCTTTTAATAAAATGCAGTATCCCTTCTTGATAAAAACCCTCAAACACCTAGGTATAGAAGGAACATACCTCAAAATAGTAAGTGCCATCTATGATAAACATACAGCTAGCATATTGCTAAATGGACAGAAACTGGAAACATTTCACCTGAAAACTGGAACAAGATATGGCTGCCCACTCTCACCCCTCTTGTTCAACATTGTGTTGGAATTCCTAGCTAGAGCAATTAGACAAGAAAAGAAGATCAGGAGTATTCAGATAGGAAAAGAGGAAGTTAAGTTATCCCTCTTTGCTGACGATACAATCTCATACCTTGAACATCCAAGAGAATCTGTCAAAAACCTGCTTGCACTGATAAAGGACTTTGGCAAAGTCTGAGGGTACAGAATACATATGCAAAAGACAGTTGCATTCTTATACACCAACACCAATCTGGCTAGAATCTAATAAAAAGCACAATTCCATTCACAATAGCCAAAAAAAAAAGAAAAAGAAAAATAGAAATGAAATACCTTGACATCTTCCTAACCAGAGAAGTGAAAGACTTTTACGATGAGAACTATAAAACACTGCTCAAATAAATCCAAGAAGATGCAAACAAATGGAAAAATATTCTATGATCATGGATAGGAAGAATCAGCATTGTTAAGATGTCCATCTTTCCGAAAACAATCTACAGATTAAATGCAATACCCATTCAATTACCAACATCATTCTTCTCAGACATGAAAATGATAATACAGAAATTCATATGGAAACCTAAATGACCATGAATAGCCAAAACAATTCTTAGCAAAAGAAACAAAGCAGGAGATATCACACTTCCAGACTTCAAATTTTACTATAAGGCTACAATAATCAAAACAGCCTGGTATTGGTTCAAGAACAGGCATACGGACCAATGGAACAGGAAACAGATCCAGAAGCAAAGCCTTAATTTCTCAACCAACTCATCTTTGACAAAACCTCCAACAACTACCACTGGGGAGAGGAGAACCTATGCAGTAAATGATGCTGGGAAAACTGGTTGATCACATGCAGAAGATTGAAACAGCACCCCTACGTATCACCATACATAAAGATTAACTCTACATGGATCAAAGAACTAAATGTAAAACCTCAAACTATAAGAATCTCAGAAAATGCAGAAGACACCCTTATGGAAATTGGAACTGACAACCAATTCCTGATCAAAACCTCAAGTGCCCATATCATAAGAAATAAGACAGACAAGTGGGACCTCAGTAAACTGACAAGCTTCTGCAAAGCAAAAGAAACCATCAAGAGAGTAGAGAGATAACCCAAAGAAAAGGGAAAAAAATATTTGCCAACTGTATATCTGACAAAGTTCTTACAGCTAGGTTCTACAAGAAAGTCAAACATGCTGAAAGGAAAAAAACAAACATCCCCATTAAAAATGGGCAAAAGACATGAATAGACACTTCTAAAAGAAGATATATGGGCAGCAAACAGTCACACGAAAAACAGACACATAATAAAGTGCCCAACCTCACTAATCATCAGAGAAATGCAAATCAAAACCACATTGAGATATCACCTACCCCCAATAAGAATAGCCGTCATTAATAAAACAAACAACAATAGATGCTGGCGAGGATGGGTAGAAAAAAGAAAGCTTCTGTACTTGCTGGTGACAATGCAAACTAGTACACTCTCTTTGGAAGACAGTGTGGTGAGTTCAGAAAGAACTAGAAATTGGCCTTCCATATAACACAGCAATCCCCCTATTGAGAATATACCCGGAGGAACTCAAGTCATTCTACAAAAAAGATACCTGCACAAGCATGTTTGATGCAGCTCTATTCACAATAGCAAAAACATGGAACCAACCATGCTGCCCATTGAAGCTGGACTGGATATTTTAAAAAGTGGTACATATAAACACAATGTAATATTATGGAGCCATGTAGAAGGAAAAACATATGGATTTCGCAGCAACTTGGATGGATTTAAAGTCGTCATACTCAAGGATCTATCACAGACACAAACAGATATCCTATGTTCTCACTCATAAATGGACCTTGAAAAATTATCATACTACTATAAAAAAGGGATTGGCAGTAGTGGGAAACTGCCAGGGGAGGGGGTACGGGACTGGCAGTTGAGGGAAACTGCCAGGGAATGGTGGGGCACACCTCATCAACAAGGGAACCTGCATAATGAACATTTGTACATATAATCCCACATCTTTAAAGAAAACATAAAAATTTTAAAAATTTTAAAAATAAAGCAGAATCACTTAAGCAGGATTATATGATCCCTCCCCAAACTTTACATTTTCACTTGAGATGAAGTATTAATATGCATCAAGATGGTCTTTTCATCACATGGACAGAAACATTCACTTTCTCTCTCTCTCTCTCTCTCTCTCTCTCTCTCTCTCTCTCTCTCTCTCTCTCTCTTTTTGATAAGCATACTAACAGGAAATCTGAGTTTTAACATTGGAGACTCCTTGGAGAGCTTATCTGTATCCCAACTAAAAGGATAATAATAAAGGAAACAATACAATTATTAATTTTTTTTAGCAATTAGCATTCACTGAGTTTTTTCTATATGCCAGAGTACTGTGTCAAGCTCCCTGAAATTATGTATCTAATCATCACAAGAATGAAGAGGCATCATCATCTCTTTTTTTCTGCTGATCAATCTGAAACTTCAAAAGGTTAATTGATTTGTTGACCAAATCAGAGCTGGAAGTAAAGCAGAACTGAAAACCTCCAGGGTCCTTAGCTTCTGTGTAGGAATAGTGATGTCATTCATTGTCTTTTTTTATGTCTCCTGATAAGGTTGGGAGATACAAACAGTTGACCAGTAAATTCAATGGAATCAATGGCTTGGCTAAGAAACTTTCTCATTTAATGTTCTCAATATTCCTGAATATATATTATGGATAAAGCAGATGCCCTGGAGGTTACAATATATAAGAAATATGTCCTTTAGTAGTTGTTATCATGGTGGAAAAATAAAAACACCTTCACCTACTTATAATACAAGACAGATGGTGATAAGTTTTCACAGTATGATGTGTGATTACTGAAGGGAGAGTGTAATTCCAAATAGGAAGATGTGGGAAAATCCAGAAAGGTGTGAATTGAGCTCTACTTTAAAACTGAGGTAGGATTTGGGTGGACTACAGGACACGACAAAAGAGGAAGATAACATACCAGGTAGAGGAAACGCTAAGAGTGATGACAAAGAAGAAATAGGTAGTTGTATTTGTCCAAAAGCAAGTGGTGAAATATTGATCAACTCCTTGAAACTTGTCACCTAAACATGGAGAAACCAATGTTTTCTTGGTTAATGGAGAGGAAGTGGAAAGAGAATCTGAAACAAATGAGATGTAAGAAGATAGTTATCACAGGGAAATAAACAGAAGCATATATTAATTTGGCAAAACAAATTTCATTATCTTTAAGGACTGTTTCTGGAAAATGTCATCTTTTACTGGATAACATTTGATGGCTTAAGTTACAGCTCAAAACAGCCATAAAAAATAATGCTTAAATAAAGCTGAAATGTGAATAATGATTATGAGTTCTAAGTAAATAAACAAATCTGTTAGAAATTACCTTGCCATAATTAAAACAGAAACAAAGCTATCATTTCGTTATTTTTTTATTGTTGATACGGGCCTAAATTAAAGTCTCTGCCAGGAGAATGTGGTTGAAAAATAGGTAGCACCGGGCTCGGTGGCTCAGCCTGTAATCCCGCGCCTTTGGGAGGCTGAGGTGAGTGGATTGCCTGAGTCCACGGGTTCGAGACCCGCCTGGGCAGGTGAGACTTCATCTCTACGATAAATCAAAAAATTAGCCGGGCGTGGTAGCGCGTGCCTGTAATTCCGGCTACTCAGAAGGCGGAGGCGGAAGGATCGCCGGAGCCCAGCAGGTCGAGGCTGCGGTGGCCGGGAGCGGCCACTGCACTCCAGTCTGGGTGATAGAGTGAAACTCCAACTCAAAAAAAAAAAAAGAAAAGAAAAATAGGTAGTGATAACACCAAAGCTCTAGGAGAGGCTTTTTAATAGTCACTTCAGTGGATAAATGGGGACCTCAAAATAATAAACAGGAAAAAAATGCAATGGTCTGAAAGATTTAACATAACATAAATAGTAGCCTTGTCTTTCTGTAACAGTGAAAGGCATACACATAGAGAAAAAAAAATAAGTAAAAGAAATAAACTTCAACTCACTAAGAAAATAATTTAAATAGTGCATGTATATTTCTAGAAATTTCTTTATCGTTGGGACACAAAACTCCAAAACAATCTTACACATACATGTACTTATTTGGATCCCTAAAAAAAGTGGTAAACTGTAAGAATGATAGATAATTGTTTCAAATAAGGAACTGGTTAAAATATAAATCACTAACCTTCTACCTTCAGGCTTACTGTTAGCATCAAGCTAGGCATATAAGAATTAGCAAGGAGCCAAATGCATCTATGCATTTGTGGAAGATAAAATCCACCTCATAGAAACATGCTAAGAATTAGCTGTCTAATATCTTCAAACCCTTTGTAATCCTAAGGGAAAGCTGAGCCCAACGTTTATAATTTCTTTCACACCTTCAGTTCTAGCATTCTCTTTAACAGATGCTCCTCACATCTCACATGTCATAGCACAGTTTCCTATGATTCCTAAATATAGAAAGGAGGATGACACATTTTGGTCCTAACTGATAAGCAGGATTGGAATTGCTATAGGACAATCTGAAATAAAATATTCCTATCATGATGAAAAATGGAAGAACCTCACCCATGATAAAATAATTTTGGGGAAGAGAATGGTAGACAATAATCGATCTTTGTTGTATGCAAACATTTATCCTGTCTTTATATCAGAGATAAAGATCCCTTTGGTTTAATACTGTTAACATGTGTGTTAGAATAATATATCAACAGCTTGAGATGTGGAGTTTTTATTAGTTACATGCCACCAGTATTTAGGCCAATTTACAAAGCAGTAACCTTCTACAGGTTCAGACCTGGCCATGTGTCAAAAACTGTTTAGTGTTTTTTTAAAGATGGGGTCTCACTATGTTGCCTGGCTAGAGTGCAGTGACTATTCACAGGTGCAAACATAGCACACTACAGCCTGGAATTCCTGGGCTTACGCCCACTGCAGCCTCAAACTTCTGGGTTCAAGCTATTCTCCCACCTCAGTCACCCAATTACCTGGGACTATAAGGCACATGCCACCAAGCCCATCTATACTCATGCTCTAAAAGAAACTTAGGAAACAGAATATACATGTTCCCAATTTCATCTAAAAATATTATTTTATTCTAAAATACACCATTTTCACTTTAAATTTATCTGAAATGGACTGTATCTTAAAATTACAGTACATTTTAATGGTGTTTATATTCATATCTGCCTTTGACTCCATATAATGTAGTGATTAAGTTAATTGCCTCTTTCCTTATTTAGCCACATAAAACCTTTCTCATGCCTGTATACATTCTTCATATGAGTTCTCTCTCTTTGTAGCATTCTCCTCTGTGATCTTCACATGCCTGCTTTTCTCATCCTGTGAAACTCAAAGGAAATGATTTCTTGTCAAAAATAACAGCCTTCCAATTTTTCACAAATTTAGTTATTTATCTGTTACTTGACTCTTCCTGATAGACTTTAACCCCTATAAATGGTATACCTATATTTGATTTATTTATCACTCTCTTTCTACTCACAACTAATAGGCACTCACACATTTATTAAATTAATATGTTCAAGGGTATTTTTATATCTGGATTGATGCAAAAAGTTAATAGTGGTTTCAAGATAACCTATTTTTTTTCCTTTTGCATTGCTGTATTTTCCAAATTTTTTTTAAATCCCATTTTTAAAGAGTTGCTTTCCCTTTGTCATCTTTTGTTAGGCCTTTGGTTTTGTTATATACTCTGGATATTTGGGCCAAAGGCAGTCAATTGTTGCTTGGCCATCAGAATGTGGTCATTAGTCATATCTATGGAGAAGATATTGAAATATCTGCTAGCTATGGAAGTGGTTATGATGCTCAAATCTTACTCAAGGAAGAAACAGTTTTAAAAAATGACAAGAATTTGCAGGAGATTGGTTCAAACGGCCTGAAATCATTTCTGGAGGTGACAGCAATAAATCTTTATCTTAAATGGCATCAATGGCAAAGTCCATAAAGGAGCAAGGTTAACTTGGCCTGGAACTATAACACCCCTCAAGGTCAGGAAGGTAACAAGAGAGAGATCCCCATTAGAAAATGTACTGTCTGCAAGTATGGTAACAAATAAAGAAAAATCTTCTCTAAATGCAGACAGAAAGTCCAAAAGGAAACAAGAGAGGGTTGTTGAAACATGGATGAAAACTCATGTCACAGAAAAGCTCAGTAGCATCAATCAAAGTCCTGAGAAGCAAACTGAATTTCAGGGGCTGTATTTCAATCCTTGAAAGAGAAGCTTTAAGAAGTCAGATAGTCTCATCCTACATTTAATGTAAGATCTTAAAGGAATAGGCTCTGAGATAGAATAGAAAGATCTTTTCAGAACATGGGTCCAAGAGCCTTTAAAATAAAAGAGAAGTCTAGTTATTTGAACTAAGTCACAAAATAAAGCCTAGACTAGCAGTAGGCCCAATCCACTCATGAGCTAAAGAGTAGTGGGCTGTAGCTCTGTCAAACCTGCTGAGAAAGGGCAAGATCTATTCAGGAAAAGTAGGTAAGATTGAGAATGCCGGGGATTTCAAAAGGTCATACTATAGGATAAGGAAGAATATGCAGACTGGAACCAACCAGGGCATAAGTAAATTTAGGGAACTCCTAAACACTGTTGGTGGAAATATAAATTAGAACAAACATTTCAGAAAGCAATTTGGCAATATTTAGTAAAGTTTACAAACATACCCTACAACCCAATGTGATTCCACATCTATAAAGATATGCACTAGAAAATTGTTTACATCAGGAGGCTGTATGTACTAGGAAATTCATTGCTATGGTTTCCTAAAATGAAACTTAAATATCCAGTAAGATAAGAATAGATAAATACATCATGGTAAAGTAAGAAAATAGTATTATAAAGCATTTAAAATAAATGAGCTAGAATTCATGTTGATCAGATCAAATACAGGGGAAAGCAAGCAAGCAGTCAGAGGATATATATTAAAGATGTCACTTACATACATTGTAACAACACCAAATAATACCTTATAATTTTTTGGATAAATGAATTTGGAAGAGAAGAATAAAGTCATAAATGAGACATAAACATTAACTTTGGAACATTTGAAACCATTAAAGAGACAGGAAAGAGGAAATTGAGGTTAGAAGTGCTCCATTTGTACCTGTAATTTAAAGATTCAATTGAATCTGTAATTAAACTGGACCTAAAGCAAATACAGCTAAATAATCATATTTTTCCCGTAGGAGTTTGTGAATGGATGGATGTGGATTAATATTATCTTCTGTGTATTATAAATGTTTTAAACATTCATACTTTATTTTTTAAGAAATAAAATGTTTAGTGGATATTTTCTTTTTTGCAAAATTTCTTCTTTTTGAGTGACCTCCTCCAAAATTTGAATTACTATTAGATAACAATATCAGATCACATTTAACAGCACTAAAGAGTATACACACTGAGAATTGTCTCATTGAGATTTATTTATCTTTTAATGTACCTACTGGGATGCAATCTAATAACCTTCTCACTGATATGCCATTCTTCCTAAAGTTTTGTTGATTTTCATTTGATCATTATGATTGACTTTAAGTGATTGCTTTCATGGACTCTATGTTTTTTTTACATGACTTTGTGAACTTTTTTTGTCAAATTTCACTGTAGGAAGATTTATACAGTGATGACAGCTTATAATGTCAAAATTCAGTCACGTATAATTTTCTTCTCCTTCCATCTGAGAAACTGTCTGTTTTGCTACTATTACTAATTTCTGAAAGGAAAAAGAAAGATGGAGGAGTCATGGACATTACTCTTTCCAGGAAAAAAAAAGACAGATATTTATAAAATCTTTTGATTAAACACATGAACATTTCATCAATTGTCTGCAATTGTCTGATCATAGATGACTACCGTGAAGACACATCTAAGACTGGTCACAATAAAATATTCATCAGCTGTCCAAATTGAGAAACATCACGTGATCTGAAGAGCTAGACTGTTCGGGGATATATAACTATGTAAGCCTCATACTTTAACTGAAGTGTGCATACTGGTATCCTCTTTTGCTATATTGAACCAGATTTTCACACTTAGGAGACTAATGTATTTCTCCACATTTCCCACCTCTTCTCTAGGGGGTCTAAGAGCAAACCTTGAGCAAATATACACTTAAAAAATCAGTACTACCTCCCAATCATGGAGACCACTTAGGTTAGGCCCAGATGGAAAGAGTGTAGAATTTATAACTATGAAATTAGAATGAAACAAACATAATACTCCATTAGATGACATGATGCAATGAATCATAGTATAAAATAAACCTCCAGCATTTTCTATCCTCATTTCTGAACATAGTAAGGGCTGCAGCATGCCAATAAGTCCATTTCACTAAAAGATTTTTTTCCTGCTCATCAGTGTGGTTTGTTGCTAATCTTATCCCAACTTCTGTCATCTTAGCAAAATAAGATAACCACAACAAAAACACATCCTTAACAGATTTGCTTTGTTACTTTATGCCCCCATAAAAAATCACTTCCTATGAGGAAGGCTCTATGTCATTTCACCAATGTACCAGTTAACTGCACAAAAACAAAACTTGCTTTTCAAGGAAAACTGACTTTTGGTGACTGTCAATTGGGAAAGCCGATGGGAGCCTGGAGAGTATTTGATCTGTTGGCAACAGAAACTCTTACACTGCACTCTGCATCAGTTAAATTTGATACCTTGGCAACTTGAGTTTATATATTAATGCTGATTGCTACTTCTCAGTGGAGAAACACTGCTGAAGGTACAGATGTAGATCACATTCAAGCTTTTTTTTCCCCTAGAATATACCATACATCTGCTTACTGTACAGTTATTACTGAATGGTAATTAGAACCTAGCAGTGGGGCTTAAATAACAAATGGTGGAATTTTAGGCACCTGGCTCAGAGGGAGTAAGTAAAGTCTAAAGCTCTAGGACATTTTACAAGACTCTAGGAAGGCAAAGATAATAAAGCAGAAAGAACACTTGACTGCAAGTTAGGAGCCCCAAATCTTAGTCCTTTTTGTCACCAGAACTGCTATGCAAAGTTAGGCAAGACATCTCATCCCTCAGTCCTCAACTTCTTCATACTTAAAATGAATGTACTTTAGTTGCTGAAGACAACTAAAGCACTCAACAATCCTGGCAAGATATCTAGAAGGTTTAAAATTGAAAAAAATCTTTATTTCATGACAGGAAAAAAAATCCACATTAATATTATAAGAACTTTGATGACCTCAAAAATTTACAAAAATCTCCAGTGGATCTGCAGATCATACTTTGAGAAACATTCTTCTCTATCAAAATTCCTGAGTCAAGTTATAGATAGGAGTTGCATGGGGTGAAAATATCACTGGCTCTCACTTCAGATGAATGAAATCAGAATCTCTGGGAGTGGGGTTCTGTCACTTCCACTTTTTAAAAGTCCCCAATCAGTTTGAATGTGCAAGGATTGAAAAATACTGTTAAACTAAATTATGATGTATTAAAAATTGGTAGGAGACATTTCAAAGTCATTCAAGAAGAGCTTCAACATGAGGAAGAAATATTTTTAAAGCATCAGAATACCTATACTAAGCTAAATCTATGATGTAAAAATGGCAACAGAAATTATTAATGTGGGGAAACTTTTAAAAACATGTCCTAAATAGATTATGTCAAAGAGTTGTCCTTGGTTTATCCATAAGTCTGCTCATAAAGGGTACTTGGTAAATGCATGTTCAATAAATAACTACTAAATGAGTTAGTGATTCATCAGTCATGTCATAACTGACATTCGAAAGAGTCTTACAGATTTTGATTTGGATATTTTTAACTAACAACCAAGAAAAAACATCTAAAATTCAATGTAAGGAATTTGCTCAATTTTTCTTTTAAACTTCTCATGAGTGGTAGATATTAAAGATAGAATTCTGTTATCACACAGGTTTTGGAATGCCTCAAATATGGGCATTTTTTAAAAGAGCTGACTGTAATCCATTCAGGATAACATATACTTAGCTGATGCTAACGAAAAAAAATAAAATAGAGGTTGGGTATTGACTGGCATAAAATTATATACATATGGTAACATAAGTTTGCTCTGAACCTATAAAAAAGGCAGAACTAAAGCAATAGATGCTGCCTTACTTAAGAATCCTCTGAAAACTCAATTATCAGAGAAACTGGTTTACTTCACTCACTGTATACTTTCCTCTTCGGTGTTTATTATTAGAAATACAATAGCTAATAACAAAAAGCCTTTCTTTCCAATGAGCTTTAGGTTTGTGAAGAAAGAGAGCAGATTCAAAAAGACAATTAAAAGGTGACAAGAAAGCAGTGAGAATAAAGAGGGGAAACCAGCAGATATGAGGAGTCTTATTATAGAGTACAGGAAGCAAAGTTGAAGCCCTCACGCTTCCTTCCATGGAACTTACTACTTAAGCTTAATACTTAAGGACAGACTTAATACTTAAGCTTTGTCTTTGATTCTGTTTTTATGGATCCAACTATACGATATGGATTTTTTTCATGGTATCAATAAAGGCAATTTTCAATTTTTTAATGGATAAGTAATCTATTAGGAAGATATTTTCCAAAAATCACATTGGCTATCTTGCATGGAAAACTGATTGAAGAGGGGCCAAAGTTAAACACAGGAAGACCATAAAGGAGTTGGTGATTTAGGCAAAAGATGGTATGGTGGTGGTTTGGACTACATCAGAGATGGTGCCACATGCCATCATCTTCTGCAGTTCTCCAGGGTTCTGAGAATTCTACTTTCCTATAATAATGTGAATAAAGTCTTTATATATACTGTGAAGTATAATACAGATAATTTTATGTATCTTTCACGTATGCAGCTTGTAGACATCTTTTCTTGTAGGTAATTATAGATCCACAACATCAGCTCCATATATTCCATTGTGCAAATATAATTCTTTCAAACACAATTATTAAATGGTATGCTTTTGATAAGCTATCTTATTAAAACAAGACTATAGGGAATAGCATTGGATAGACAAATAGATATAGAGACACAGATATCTTACACACCTCTACAAATAGTTTTGTGAGACAGACACTAAAAGTAGAGATTCTGGGCTAAAGTGTGTATTAGTCAGGAAAGTCTTTAATAATATGCCACTACAAAATAAAATAAAAATCTGTTGGGGGCTTAAATAAAATTTTCTAACTCACTTGTACTACATAACTGGCATGAGCCCACAGAGAGGCCCTGCTTATCAAAGTTAGTAGTTTGACAGAATAGCTCCAATTGGAGCACTGTCTGTTGTCATAACAGGAAGAAAGAAAGAGCAAGAGAATTGCAAGTTGGTTCTTAAAATTTTCTCCCAGATATTGCAATGTTATCATTAAAGGTACAGCAAGGTTGAATGAAGGAGCCTGAGTAGAGCACAAAGTCGAAAACATCAGCCATGCTGCCCTGATAATCTTTTCATTGGGAAGACACTGTTTGTTTCTAGGGTCAATCACAGTAAGTGCCAAACTACCCAGTATAAGGCTGAAGGAGAGTGGAGTGCTGAAAAAACAGCATCTTTTAGACAGTCTGGGCATTTATAGCCGATGTTGATGGTATGGGATATAATTTGAATTTTAAGTCGAAGTTTCTTTATCTATGAAAGAGGAATAACACCCCCTTGTGGGAGAGACCAGCTATCTGTTCAGCAAACGATTGCATTTCCTAAGTTCCCTTGCAGCTATCTTGCAGCAAATGACTGGGTTCTCCCCAAGAGAATATGAATAAAGGATAGATGTCACTCCCAAGCCAAGCTCATATAAAAGACCTGTCCTATTCTCACCTTCCCTCTGAGTTCTTTTGTCAGATGAACAGAAAACACAGCCAAGGATTCAGAGTCTCCATGACTACAAATGGAAGGATACATCTGTATTAAACCGTCAGGTGAGATTAAAATGTCCATTGTGTTAATGCACTGAGATTTTAGAGACTGTTTCCTATAGTATTTAGCCTACCCAGACTACAGGCACACAACTTGGCCGGTTTCAGACCACCACAATAAAGCCAATATTACAATAAAGTGAGTCACATAATACTTTTATTTCCCAGTGCATATAAAAATCACATTTACACTATACTGTAGTCCATTAAGTGTTTTATATAATTATGTCTAAGAAAAACAATGTGTACATCTTAATTTTAAAATACTTTATTGTTAAATGCTAACAATCATCTGAAACTTCAGCAAGTTGTAATGTTTTGGGGAGCATTTTGCTTTGATATTGATGGCTGCTGACTGGTCATGATAGTGTACTGATGGTTGCAGAAATTTCTGGAAATAAGACAAAAATAATGTTTGCTGCATGGATGGACTCTTCATTTCATGGAGGATTTATCTGTAGCGTGCAATGATGTTTGATAGCATTTGATTCACAGCAGAATTTATTGTAAAATTGGAATAAATCCTCTTAAACCTTGCCACTGCTTTGTCAATGAAATTTACGTAATAGTCTAAATCCTTTGTTGTCATTTCAACACTGTTCTCAGCATCTACACCAGGAATAGATTCTACCTCAAGAAACAACTTTCGTTCCTCATCCATTATTAGCAACTCCTCATCCATTCAACTTTTATCATAAGATTGCAGCAACGCAGTCACATTTTCAGGCTCCACTTCTAATTCTAGTTCTCTTGCTATTTCCACCATATCAGTAGTTACTTCCACCACGGAAGTCTTGAACTCCTCAAAGTCATCCGTAAGAGTTAGAATCTTCTTCAAAATACCTGTCCTGTTGGTATTTTTACATCCTCCCATGAATCACAAATATTCTTTATGGCATCTGGAATGATGAATATTTTCAAGAAGGTTTTACATTTATTCTGCACAGATCCATCAGAGGAATCACTATCTATGGCAATGACAGCATTATGAAATGTAAGTCTTAAATAGTAACAGTTGAAAATCAAAATTACTCACTGATACATGGGCTGCAGAATGTGTTAACAAGCATGAAAACAGTATAATTTCCTTCTATATCTCCATCAGAGCTCTTGAGTGACCAGGTGCATTGTCAATGAACAGTAATATTTTGAAAGGAATCTTTTTTTCTAAGCAGTAGGTCTCAACAGTGGACTTAAAATATCCAGTAAACTATGCTACAAAGAAGTGTTTAGTCATTTAACTTTGTTGTTCCATTTCCGAAGCACATGCAGAGTAGATTGAGCAAAATTTTTAAGGGATTTTCAGAATGGTCAATGAGCCCTGGTTTCAACTTAAAGTTACCAGCTGCATTAGACCCTAACAAAAGAGTCAGTCCATCTTTGAAACTCTGAAGCCAAGCAATGACTTCTTTCTAGTTATGAAACTCCTGTATGGCAACTTATTTCAATATAAGACTATTTTGTCTACACTGAAAATCGGTGGTTTAAGTGTAGCCACATGCATTAACAGTCTTAAGATCCTATGAATAACTCGCTACAGCTTCTCCATCAGCACTTGCTGCTTTCCTTGAATCTCTGAACCAACCTCTACCAGTTTCCAACTTTTCTTCGGCAGCTTCCTCACCGCTCTCTGCCTTCACAGAATTGAAGCAAATTAGGCTATGCTCTGGATTAGGCTAGTTTGATCTATCCAGACCACTCAAACTTTCTCCATATCACCAATAAGGAAGTTTTGCTTTCTTATCATTTGTGTGTTCACTGAAGTAGCACTTTTAATTTTGTTTGACAACTTTTTCTTTGTTTTCACAACTTGGCCAACTGTTTGGTACAAGAGGCCTAGTTTTCAGCCTTTCTTAGCTTTTGACATGCCTTCTTCACTAAACTTAATCATTTCTAGGTTTTGACTGAAAGTAAGAGAGGAGTGACGCTTTCATTTGAACACTTTCAGGACACTGTAGGGTTATTAATCAGCCTAATTTCAATATTATTTTGTCTCAGGGACTAGGAAGGCCTGGAATAAGAAAGACAAGGAATGGCAGTAGGTAGAACAATCAGCACACATACATTATTTATCAGTTAAGTTCACCATCTTGTATGGGTATGGTTTGTGGCATCCCCAAAATTACAGCAGTAAGATCAAAGCACTGATCACAGAATTCTGAAACAGACATAATAATAATGAAAAAGTTTAAAATATTTTGAAAATTACCAAAATGCGACAGAGAGACATGAAGTGAGTACATGCAGTTGGCAAAATATTGCTTATAGCCTTGCTCAGTTCAGGGCTGCCACAAAACTTCAATTTATTAAAAACACAGTTTGCTAAGTACAATAAAGCAAAGTACAATGAAACAAGGAATCTCTGTATTTTATTTCCATGCTAGAGCAGTTATAAATATCTAAATGCAAAAAGGATGAAAATTCTTAACACAGTGTTTGAAAACAGTGTATATCAATCAGTTACTGGCTATAATTATTATCACTATTCTAATATTACTATTTGATTTGTTTGAATATTTTATTATTCTAGTCACTCTCAACTTGTATAGGAACAGAAACTTTTGTTCTCAACTTGCACAGGGACAATAACTGAACAATAGCTATATATTTAAAACAAAGCAACCAGTTATGAAAGCTTGCACTTGAAATCCCAGCCACTGGGGAGGCTGAGGCTAACCACTTAAAGACAAGAGTCCAAGACCATCCTGGGCAACACAGGGAGATCTAGCCTCTAAAGAAAAAAATTTTTTTAACTAGCTGGGCATAGCAGTGCATGCCTGTAGTCCTAACTACTCAGGAGGCTGAAGGAGGAGGATTAGTTGAGCACAAGATCTTGAGGCTGCAGTGAGTTATGTGATCATGCTACTGCACTCCAGCCTAGGTCTCTAAAAAACAAACAAACAACAACAGCAAAGCAGACTCCAAAAGTCCCTCTTAATATCACTGTTGGTATCAAATACAAATATTTTCCAAGGAAAAGTCAAATATGTCCTTTTACTTATTTTAGTAAAAATCCAATCCTTAAAAATGTTATTTCAGGGTAAAGGAATACTCACATTCATTATTTAGAGAACACTAGCACAAATGTATATTGATTTTTAGGATTTATAATGAAATTTGCTTGATGTAGTTTTCTTCACAAATGAAATGAACATTGACCTGCCTGATTGCATATTGATAATAAAATCATTCCTAGATACAGAACCCTTTGTAGATACTGTCAAAGAAAGTTAGACATGAAGAGTGGGCTCTTTTATAAGTTTACAATATTAACTCTGACCCCAACTTTGATCTTTCCATATTGTTTGGAAAAAGGAAGCAGGAAGATATTACTTCTCTTTTTCTTCACTTTAGCTCAAAATAGTCCTGCTCCAATAATTTCTTTGGGAAGAAGTAGAAGGGGAGAGGGCCATGGAAGAAAAAATAACACCGTTAAGAGCTTGTATCTATAAAACAAATAAAGTTCAAATGTTCTCACCTGACAATAAAAATAACTGCCTACTAAGAAACAGAACTGGAATACCCTTCTGAGTATTCACCACCTTCCTACTTTAAGTAAAAAGTAATGAAATGCATTCAATTATTTCCTCAAAATGAGACTTTTGTCTCTCAGAACTTCTGATGAAGTGATTCTCTAGTTATTTGCATACGATACACCATCTTGTCGTCTCATTATAGAAGTTTATTTAATAATCATTTTTCTGAAAGAAATGAACAGCCAGGTTTTGGAAAACTGTATATATGTCACTTTGCTGGCACAAATAGTATTTATTTTTCATTCTAGGTTGCTGGTACTCTTTATTTTTTTATATTTCAATAGTTTTAAAGATACAAATGGGTTTTGGTTACATGAGTGATTGTATAGCGGTAAAGAAGTCTTTAAGTGTAACCATCATGCCCACTTGTGCACGTTGTACCCAGTAAATGATTTTTTTCATCCCTCTCCCTCTTGCCACTCTCCTTCTTCTAATTTCTAGCATTTGTATTGGACTCCACTGCAGAAAAATTGAAGAACTATGTTTTAAAATTGCATAAGTGTACTTGTCATTCATTACTTAATGGCTACTGTGTGCCTGTTAATGTGTTAGCCTCTTGAAAATTAGACAGACATAATCCATGCCCTGTGGGGGGCTTACAATTAAGAACTTAAGTAGGTTGCATTTGAGGCCCAGGTGGTTCCAGGAATATAAAAATCCCTACAGTGTATGGGATCTTGGGATCTTAAGTCCTTGGTAGAAGTTTGAGTTCAAGAAAAACAACTTGGCTTCAAAACTGGTTAAATAAGTGTAAAATTAGGTTAGTGATTATATTTTTTCTTATAAGTTAGTAATTATATTTTCCTACATTTTCATAGCATTCATTAATGTATATATAATAGTGATATTTAGAAGCAAAAAAATATCTTGGACATGGTAGAAAAATGTCAATGTATTAAAAAATATGATGAGTTGGCTAAAAAGCTGTTTTAAAATGAGTAGTCTATTAAAAGAAGCAATACTAAAATCTTGCTAGACAATTTTTTATGCAACCTCCCAAAAAAGACAAAAGATAATTCATGAATTGAGAAAAAGTAACAATTTTATTAAGCAAAATCTAAGTACATCTTAACCAACATCTATCTGTTACATATTAGTAAACACTTTAATATAAATTAAATAATAACTTCAGTGTGTTTCAAAGTGAGTAGCTTTCACAGAATTCTATATTGACAACTATAATACATTCATATGTTATTAGGAAAAAAGAGATCCTGTTCTAACTCAGCTTCCTCAATTAACCACTTAATAAATTATTATTTTAAATTCCATATGGGTCTTCAGGAGCTGACATGTTGATATTCCTCTGACAAAGTTGATTCTATCCCATGTTACACCTTACTTCCTTTGAGAATTCAAAACCAAAAATTCATGCATGAACAATTCTCTTTAGTGGCCTATATCTGAAAGAGTAAATGTTTTTTCAGTTTAACATCAGTTGTTGAAATGGTGAGTTTATGAATTTTGAGGTCTCTGTACAGTTTAAAAAGTCATCCAGAAGTTTTACTTTGCTTAACCAATAAAACAAATAGAGACACATTAAAGTGCAAAACTCCAAGAAGAATCTGAGAAAACGTTCTACAGTTGCAAAAGAAACAGTTGAATTAGCTATTTTTAGGATCAAAAGAGATGCTTACATTATTTTTCTGTGTAGTTGCATATAATTTTATTAAATGTGTATAATAACATCAAAGGAATTAATTCATTGTTAAGAGTTGAAGGCATTGGATATTTGGGAATAATTTAAAAAGATGTTTGCAACTCTTGCTGAGTAATGAATACGTCAAGAAATGCAAATTTTACTCAACCTATTTATTAAAATGTATATATCGAAGGTCTTAAACAACCACATCTCGGCATTTCAAGTATTCACAAGTACTCCATGGAATATAATAATGAATGAATAAAAAGCTCAAATACGAGCTATAAAATATATTTTACTATGATGTTTAATAATTTACATAGTATAATTGCTTATTACATTACATGAATTTTTGAATATATATGTAAAATATATTTATACCACTTGTATTCATATTAATGTATTAACATAAGAATATATGTATATATATGTGAATATATATGTGTGGGTGTCTATATATGTATATCTGAAGCTATAAGAGAAAGGGGAAAAATTTACAGTAAGCAATTTTGGGCTTGTAATTTGAACTTATATGTCACTTTTCTTATCCATATAAAGGGAATATAGCCAACTCAGTATTTTATTTACTCGCTTCTACCAAAGGGAGAGTTATTGATCTGATTTGGATAATTACAAGGTACTGATTAGGCTACATCTCTTATGGGTTGCACTTTCAAGGGTGTCAGAGTTCAACGTACCTTGCTATGTTCTGGCTTTTTCTCATTTCTCTTTCTCAATGTGGACTGGAATAGTGATCTTACTCAGTGTCTGATTCCACTACTATAGGTAGAAAAATATACCTATTCAGGAATGTACCAAAGCAGGCCAAAGTAGGGCAAGATTAGGTTAATTAGTTTAGGGAAATTATAGCTTCCCCATGGCCCCTAATGTTACACTGCTGTTCTACATTGGCCAAAGCCCAAGGTAAACATAAAATGCTCTACTTTGCTTTCTTCTCCTTTTTTAAAAATGCATTTATTTTTCTCAAAAACATGGTAGGAAGTAGAGGTATCTGGGACAAGCAGAATTTGGATTATTCACATGAATAGCTATCATGTCAACATAATAACAGCACATCATTTTCTCAGTGTCTAATTATAACAGCAAGCTTGGTATCCTACAAACAGTATGCATCAGGAAAATGGTAGTCTCTTTAGAATGTAAGAAGCAAATAGTCCCTTTGTAATCATTTAGTCCTAATCCTTCCATTTTATACATTGTAAAATGTTAAATACCATGTAAAAGTCAACATACACATATAAAAATACACATATGTTAATATTTTAATATTGAATTGTGATTGTTACAAAAAATATATTTATCAGGTTAAATAAGCATTTGATAAAATAAGGAATGGGTAGTGTCTTGGGGGGTCACTAGATCACATTTATAGTTCAAGCTCCACCATTATCTAGCTATGTGACCTTGAGTAAATTACTCTGCTTCTCTTAACCTCAAATTCCTATAGTATGTAAATCGAAGGGAATGAATTACTAGTGATGCACAAACACTGTCTGTAAAAGAATCCATTACCTTGAGACTTTGGAAACACCTAGACTCAGTCAGTAAGTCTTGAGTAGTGGTCTAACACTCACATCAATTTTCAAATTCACTTAACAAATTAACCCTTTCAACTTAAAAATTCCTGCAACTAAGTTGAAACTCAGGGTAAGTGATTTTCCCAGGACTACACAGGTGGTTATTAATGAGGCTGAAATTAGAACAAATATTTCTAACTCCTACCCTCATAATTTTCTCATGGGAATCATAAATAAGTACACATTAAACTGATGACCCTGCTACTTTAAGAGGAATGAGGAACTTTAAAGTTAGGGAGCCTAAAAAATATACACTATTTTTTTCCAACTATAAAACATTTCTGGATCTATATGTATCCTTCAAAGTGAAAAACTACTTAATGGCTACTGAAGCTAAAGGAAAAACAGCTGCTCTTTGGGGGTGGGAGGTCATATTTCTTCCAAAAAAGCGAAAGAAAAATGCCTATAGGAAAGTCTTATTCTAACAAGTGACTATTAGATGACTTAAGAGTTTTGTTCTTCCAGTTGGAGATACTAAAAATAGCCTCCCTGGTAAGATTTAAACCATTTAAAGATATTTTATCTTATATATAAGAGGGTGTAGAGGAGGTTGAAAAGGATTGGGGAAGGAAGATAACTAAGAATTTTGTAAATGAACCAAATCATGCATTATGTCAGCTTCTGCATATTATCATAAATGGCTCACTGTCTAGCTGATAGATTCTATCATATAATGTCTGGAACAGGGAGAAAGTCTGAAACTCTAAAGTGCTAAAGACTGAAAAAGAAAAAAAATCTCCTTTTGTTGCCAGCAGCACCTGCCAACTGAAGGATTCTCAAGGCTTTATATTCTGAGGTCACTCTCACTACCACTTCATTCTTGGGTACTTCTAGCTATCTACTGGACCTAGCCATCAATCTCTCACTCTTAAGTAAGCAGCTCTTCTGAAAAGAAATGTATCTTTTCATGACTGGTTATTTTTAGTAATACTCTGACAAATGTTTAAATAGTCCCTGACTAGAGGAAGAAAGTAACTGAATGTAATTAGCATCTTTGCTAATTCTCCGTATTTTCAGTTCTGTATTTTGAATTCTCTTCTTGTTTATTTGAACTGTTGATTAAGTGATTCTCTGCCAGCTAATGTATGCATTCACCTAGTCATTGATTACTTCAAATGACTGCCTGGAATATTTACTGCTGGTTAAATATTTTAAACTTCTACCAACATTATCTTGTACCCAATTAAGATCTCATTGAGGTAGATTTTTTTTTAAAGCTCTCTTTCATTGTAGGCATTCTTGAGCTAATTACTGGCAAGACGTATTTGTTTCCCTCATTTTTAGGTATAACTTCCGGGAGGTCATGTGCCCTGTCCCGTGGGAGGTTACTAACAACAGCTTGGTACACAGTGTAGCGAGGGGTGCTGGACACAGAGGGAATGGAAAATAGGTTACTCGCCGGGCTTGATGGCTCAGCCTGTAATCCCGCGCCTTTGGGAGGCTCAGGTGAGTGGATTGCCTGAGCCCGCGGGTTCGAGACCGCCTGGGCAGGCAAGACCTCATCTCTACAATAAAATAAAAAAATTAGCTGGGAGTGGTAGCGCACACCTATAATTCCGGCTACTCGGAAGGCTGAGGCGGAAGGATCGCCGGATCCAGCAGGTCGAGGCTGCGGTGGCCGGGAGCGGTCACTGCACTCCAGTCTGGGCGACAGTGAGACTCCAACTCAAAAAAAAAAAAAAAAAAATTTATTGAAGGCCGGGCTCGGTGGCTCAGCCTGTAATCCCAGCGCTTTGGGAGGCTGAGGTAAGTGGATTGCCGGGGTCCGCAGGTTCGAGACCTGCCTGGGCAACTTGGTGAGATCTCATCTCTACAATAAATCAAAAAAATCAGCCAGGCGTGGTCGCGCATGCCTGTAATTCCAGCCACTCGGAAGGCTGAGGCGGAAGGATCGCCGGAGCCCAGCAGGTCGAGGCTGCGGTGGCCGGGAGCAGCCACTGCACTCCAGTCTGGGCGACAGAGTGAGACTCCTACTCAAATAAAATAAAATAAAATAATAAAATAAAATAAAATAAAATAAAATAAAATAAATTGCAGCCAGGATCGGTGGCTCAGCCTGTAATCCCGCGCTTTGGGAGGCCGAGGTGAGTGAATTGCCTGAACTCGCAGGTTCGAGACCCGCCTAGGCAACTTGGCGAAACCTCATCTCTACAATACATCAAAAAAAAAAAAAAAATGAGCCGGGCATGATAGCGCGCACCTGTAGTTCCAGCTACTTGGAAGGCTGAGGCAGAAGGATAGCCGAAGTCCAGCAGGTCGAGGCTGCGGTGGCCTGGGGCGGCCACTGCACTCCAGTCTGGGCGACGGAGTGAGACTCCAACTCAAAAAATAAATAAATAAATAAAAAATAAAAACAAGAAAATGGATTACTCTTCGTGCCTTTATTGCCTCTCTAGCTTCTTTAATTAGGTCCCTTGCATTTCTCAGGGGGAAAAAAGGTGGCACAATCCTCCTAAAATCTCACGTTCTCCCACCCACTACTTTCTCTTAAAAATAAAAGTTTACTTTAAAACTCATTTCTAGTGAATTTTTCTAACCAGTCTTTCTACAACACAATTTAAAATTATAACTGTAATGGAGTCAAAGGAATCTTGAAGCAAAATTGTTCAATTCTCCTCTGCTTCTCTTCGGAAACCTAAATGGGGCCACTGCCTGAAGTACCACATTCCAAATGCCCCACCACATTAATTCAGGACTAGGAGGGAAAGATTTTTTTTTGATTATTCAATTGCAAGAATTTATTGTTTTTATCCCAACAGACACTGTAAAAGTAAGGCATCAATAACACTGTGTCTCTGTAGAGCATTTAAAACTTCCATTCGTATTTACAATATATTATTTCAGCTGGTCTTCATAACCACCCTGCAAGGCAATACTTCAGAGTTTCTCAATCTTGACACTATTGACATTTGAGGCCAGATAATTCTTTGTTGATGAGGATATCTTGTGCATTGTAGGACGTTTAGCATCCCTGAGCTCTACCCACTAGATACTGGTAGTATGAATAAACTACGCTTCCTTCCACAATACCTCCAGATAATACCAAATGTTCAGAAGAGGGATGCAGAGAGTGACAAAATTGCCCCTAGCTGGAGAACCACTGACTTATCTATAATCCTCATTTTATTAGAGTCCTGTCACTAGAAATATTTAAGTGACTTGCCCAAGTTTACAAAGACTTTGATTTCTCTCTTTACTTAACCTCTCCAACCCATCAGTAAATCTTTAGCTCTACTTCAAACATATCTCAAAATCTATCCACCCATCTCCATCTCTATTATCACCACCTAGAACAATGAGTCACCTCTTGATGGGGCTAGTGCAATAACTTCTTACCTAGGATTCCTACTACCTCTTTTCCCCTCGTAAATTCATTTCCCACATACTCCATGACGAATATTTTAAAAATAAACTAACTCACAACCCTATGCTGATGCTTAAAGTCGCTGATGCCGTCCCAATACATTAAGAATAAAAACCAAACAGCTCATCTTCCTTATTTCTTTGATAAATCACCTTCAAACAACACACTGATCACAATAACCTTCACATTCTTAGAATATGACAAGCTTATTGCCACATTGGAGTCTCTGCTCAAGATGTTCCCTCTGCCATGAATGCCCTGAACTTCATATCTGGCTGGTCCCTTCAGATTTTAGCTAAACTAAATCTAAAGTAATAACTTATACATGTCCTGTTTTAAGTCTGCACGTGCCATTTATTGGAGGTTTGTCTTGATTACTTACAAGCTGTATTATTTATTTACTGCCTTCCCCACAGAATGCAGATTCCAAGAGGGCAGGGATGTCTTGTCTATGTCTTGACTATTTTGCTCACCACTATATTCTCAGCACTTCGAGCAGTCTGGCATATAGTAGGCACTCAATGCATGTTAAATAAAGGTATTAAATAATGACTCATAAGTCACAGAGTCAGAACCAGAATCCAGATGGTACCTTCCATTATACTGTTAAACACCAAAGATTTCAAAGCAATAAATTCATAAACATATTTATAATAGAAATATGGTAGGGATGGGGGTTGAACGTAAGTAAGGTGGGATCTCTGCAATGGAAAACCTCACAAGCTATGGGAGAATCACATAGACATATTTTTTAAAAGGACACATGGAAAGTACCAAAATAGTGGTGTGGACATGAAACAGTAGGGAAGAAATAAGTAGAAGGTAGAGGTTAGAAGCTTCATTCAGGAGGTTAGCTAAAGCTGCATCTTGAACAAAGCATAGGTCAATACATATTTCAGGAAACTGCAGGCTGTCAACACTTAGGTGTTTAGGAGGTCCAGATTAATAATGCCGAGTGAGGGCAAACCCCTAGCTAGAGACACTGAATTAATTATACTGGTTATATATTTACTGTAAGTATTCTGACATCTCTTGGCCATGGGCTGCATGATCCAGAGAGACATTCCTTACTTGCCTGAGTGAAAAGGTGATACAGCTTCCCTAGCCATTTCTTTGTGAACTTGCACAGAACAAAAGTTGTCATCTGTGCTGAATGTCACCAATGTGGCCCATGACTGAGATATTGGAATAGCCCTTGAATGAGATGAGAACATAAAACTGGTATCTTTTGTGATCAGCATAATTTAAGAACTTGGAATCTGTGACAATAATGACTAAAATGATAAAAGCTGGCTTTCAAATAAAGTGTAATGGGTAGCCTGAAAAAGAAATAGCTTTGAAAATGAAACTCAAAATTAAGCAAATTAAATCTCAAGTATATTCTATGCAATCCTTTAATTGCTGTGGGAGGGGAGGAGAAAGGAGGAAGAGTATTTTATTTCTTTGTCGTCTCTTGTGCTTCTTGACTGATTCCATGTCATTTTATAGCTCCAAAGTTATTTATACATTCGGATATTTGGAAATGAAAGATTTCTGAGATCTTAATTAGAACAAGCATATTGTAATTCTGATATACTGCATCCCTGTATGATTTCACAACCATAAGTTAAATTACCATAAAGTTAGTAAAAATCATTATGGTAACCTATACTTTCACCACCTGCATGTACTGACTAAAAAATCGCATAATACAAACCTGAAAGTTGACACCAGTTTGAATTTTATGTGTATTTCAAACATCAAAATGATTAATCATCCAAAGGCACTATCTTTTTTTGCTGCGATGTGAGAAGACATACATTTCAAATTATAATAAAATTGAGAACAACCAAGCTAATAGGAAAAACCTAAAACATTCCAAAGCTAAAAAGAGCATTATTAGAAAGACAGATACATATTCCTCCTCATATGACAGTTTCACAGATTCATGGTTTAATATGAATTTGTCACTGACTAAGAACCCAATGTGATGAAATTGAAATGTTTGCCTCACTGTTCCCCTTAAGAGAATTACACATTACCAGAAATTATCTATTTCTAAAAGTATGTATCTATATCTATCAACTTTCTTCTTTCATAAGACTGGTATTCCTTTTTTTTTTTTTTTTTTTTTTGAGTTGGAGTCTCACTCTGTCGCCCAGACTGGAGTGCAGTGGCCGCTCCCGGCCACTGCAGCCTCGACCTACTGGGCTCCAGCGATCCTTCCGCCTCAGCCTTCCAAGTAGCCGAAATTACAGGCACGTGCTACCACGCCCGGCTGATTTTTTGATTTATTGTAGAGATGAGGTCTCGCCAACTTGTCCAGGCGGGTCTCGAACCCACGGGCTCAGACAATCCACTCACCTCAGCCTCCCAAAGGCGCGGGATTACAGGCTGAGCCACCGAGCCCGGCTGGTATTCTTTTTTTTAGGATAGAGTTAGACGAACAAAAACCTGTATGGCAGAAAATCCTGAATTCAAATGTATATCTGACCTTTGATGAGGCATGTTAACATGAAGCATTGGTAAAATCTATGAGTCTCTGTCTTCTCATTTACAAAATGAAGACAGCAACTCTTACCCCAAAGGTTTATTTTGAAGACTACCAGAAATGATGTTCATTAAGACACAGAGCCACAATCATGGCATATGAAATGTACTTCATAAATGTTAAATTCAGAATAATTTCAATGTATTTTTTCCTACTGCTTTCGTAAATGTATATCAATTAATTCAGACTAGCAAACAAAGAAAGAATGAAAAGGAAATGACAGTCTTTGCAATTTAAAAACGATCACCTTTCAATACATAAACAGAATGAATCTAGACAAAAAGAGAATCTGTGGAAATCAACAGAAAGCAGTAGAGGCCCAGGGGCCAATTTGAAGAGTACCGGGGAAGTGATGGTAAATTGTGAATTAAAAAGTTGCTATCACTTTAGGAAATTTGTGCTTCGATTTGCTAAAAGTAGGTCTGATTCCAGGCATCCGTCACAGCATAGGACTAAATCAATGTGCTCACAGGACAGAAAAGATAGGATTCAACAAAGTCAACTTAGTTGCACCTCACAAGAAGTAGGTCTCTTGTCTGTGTACCTTCATGTTTGGTGCATGGTAAGCACTGTATTTGTTCAGTGATGGATGAATGGTGCCTACAAAAATAGTGAAAAAGAAATCAGAGGTTAAGGGACTCATACTGAGTAGATGCTCAAAAAATACCTCCTGTATTGAACATATATATAAATGAAATGGTGAACAAATAATGGAATTATTGAAGAACTGGACAAATGGACAAGGGTTCCACTGAGCCAAAGACACTATCTTTTTTTGCTGTGATATGAGAAGGTATATATCTCAAATTATAATAAAATTGAGAACAACCAAGCTAACAGGAAAGCCCTAAAACTTTCCAAGCTAAAGAGAGCATATTAGAAGGACAATACATAATATTTGTATTATTAAATATTACACATACTTAATTATTAAATTAAATAATTATTAACCAATTATTAAAAGAGAAAAGCACAAATATGCTCTCAGAATACCAAGTGCCAGTGTATTCACAATGGCAAAAACACATGGAACTAACCCAGGTGTCCATCAACTGTGAATTGGATAAAGAAAATGTGGTATACCATGTGAATACTATGCAGCCATTAAAGAAGAACAAAATCATATCCTTTATAACTGGAGGTCACTATTGTAAGTGAATTAACACAGAAACAGAAAACCGAATTTCTCACTTACAAGTAAGAGCTAAATACGGGTACACAGGGTACACACAGGCATAAGGACAGAAACTAAAGCCACTGGGACTCCTAGTGGGAGGGGGAGGAAGGGATACAAGATTTGAAAAACACCCACTGTGTACCATGCTCACCATTTGGGTGACAGGCGCAATAGAAGCCCAAACCTCATCATCACAAAATATAGGGGATGCCAAAAAAAAAAAAAAATGTACATTTTAATAGATGTCAAGAGATGTTCACCATAATCAGAAGTGTCCGGATGATGATGGTAACCACTCTCAGCGCCTCTTATAATTGCAGAAGTCAAACGTGACCTGTATTCATCTTTTGTTATTGTATATATTGAGTATTACAATTTTAATTTTAATAGTGTTTTTCTTTTCTTAAAATATATATACATTTTTGGCACCCTCTGTATATCCATGTAACAAACCTGCATATGTACTCTTTGAATCTACCAAAAACAAACACACACAAAAAATCAACGTCTGTGACCATGACAGAAGCCAGGATTCACAGGAGGGCTCAAAAAAAAAAAAAAGGAAAGATTAGCAGGTTGGCTATGCCAAAACCCAATCTGGCACCATTTTTGTTTTCTCCACCCCCAGCCCTCACACACATACCTCAGACCGGTTTTCACCAAGTAAAAGTCAGGATACCAGAAAAATAGCAAAGAGGTGTCAATCCCAGCTTGTTCCCTTTACAGGGTGTAACTAATACCTGATGAGGTTAGAGTCTTCTGAAGTTTGATCAAACATGGAGACGACTGATTACAGGGCTTGTAGAAGTTTTCTTATTCCTATGCTGTCTCTAGATTTTTGGGAGAAGTTTATACTCAAAAATGGATCAACACATACATATGAATACTTACTAGAAGCTTAGCAATATATAAGGTAATGCCACAATCCTTAATGATAATTCAAGGAGAAAGTTGACATTTTATTTCCTGCCAGGCATGCCATTTTATTTCCAGAAAGAAATTAGTTTTGAAGATGCTCCAGGCTACTTCAAGCCAAACTAAGTAATTAAGGGTCAGTCACTCTAAGACTTTATTAAAATATTGGTAAACCAACAACCCTTGTTTTTGAAGGCAACTCTCCATGAGCTGGACAGCCATGTGATTCTTAGAGTGATACCTGTCAGTGGGGGGCTTGCCCCATATTCTGGATCCAGAACTGTGCTAAATGTATAAAGGTGTCAGTTATTTCCTTTCCTGTGTAGGTAACCAATACTTAGAAACACATGCTAATTTTCCTCCTTTATGTTGTTCTTTTAGAATGTGACATTCCATATTGCACCAGAATAACATTTATTTCCAAATATTATGAAAAATTATATGGAAACTCTTTGAAAAACTAAAAATAGGACTGCCATATGCTGATACAGCAATCTCACAGTTGGTTATATATCCAAAGAAACTGAAATCAATATGTCAAAGGGATATCTGCTTTTCCATATTCATTGCAGCATTTTTTCACAATAGTTGTGATATGGAATCAACCTAAGTCTCCACCAATAGATGAATGGATAAAGAAAATATAGTATATATACACAGTGGAATGCTATTCAGACTTTTAAAGAGAGAAATCCTGTCAATTGCGACAATATGAATAAATCTGGAGGCCATTAAGTGAAATAAGTCAAGCACAGAAAGACAAATACTGCATAATCTCATTGTGAAATCTAAAAGAAGTTGAATTCATAGAGAGAGTATAAGGATTGTTAGGCTATGGGATTAGGTTAGGAGGAAATGGGGAGTTGTTTATCAAAGGGTACAAAGTCTCAGGTAGACTAGAAGAATGTGTTTCAAGATCCATGCACAGTAGGGTGACTATAGTCAATAATAATGTATTGTGTATTTCAAAATAACTGAGGGTAAATTTTAAATGTCTCACCATAAAAAATTACAGGTAAGTAACCTGATGGATATGTAATTTAGCTTGATTTAATCATTCCAGATTGTATGAGTATATCAAAACAATATATTGTACCCATAAATATATGTAATTCTGATTTTTCAATCAAAACTATATGAATAATTAAACTATTAATATGTGCCAATAAATTTTTTGGTAAGAAAGTCTAATTTCTGACAAATTTGACTTTTAAATTTTTAATGCACATGCTATTACTCTGGTGGCATCATGAATAAAATAACTAATGCTCAAGAAAATATAAAGAGAAAGCCGGGCTCGGTGGCTCAGCCTGTAATCCCACGCCTTTGGGAGGCTGAGGTGAGTGGATTGCCTGAGCCCGCGGGTTCGAGACCCGCCTGGGCAGCGAGACCTCATCTCTGCAATAAATCAAAAAATCAGCCGGGCATGGTAGCGCGCACCTGTAATTCCGGCTACTCGGAAGGCTGAGGCGGAAGGATCGCCGGAGCCCGGCAGGTCGAGGCTGCGGTGGCCAGGAGCCACTGCACTCCAGACTGGGCAACCGAGTGAGACTCCAACTCAAAAAAAAAAAAAAAAAAAAAAGAAAATATAAAGAGAATGTGTTCAACAGTTCTTAACATTAATATTTCCTCATGTTTTTCATGACCTGTCTTCAGTAGTAATCTGTAAATTGCTTCATTTTAGCAATTTGTACTCATTTATTTTACCATGTCTTCTAACCCATTAAACATAAGCACCAATGGAACCTGAATTACTAGAGTAGAATCTCTCTCTCTTTCTGATTTAATGAAAAATGTAGAATTGATTATAAAAGTACGTTCATATTGTGGGAAGAAAAATTAACGGATGAAATTGGATAAGTACCTCCTTGAATATTCATTTCTAACTGAACTAAGTGTGGTAGAAAACTACCACATCCTAGTTCTCAGGGTTGAATCACAGGTTTATTAATTTGTTTAAAAAATAATTGCATACATATATCTATATTAAGAGAAAGAAAATTCCAAATTCAATATACGGAGTCCTGCTTAAGGACATAGTTGGTGCCTAACCAGTGGTCATTGTCTTTTTACTATCTGAAGGAAGAGTATGAATTTTGAGAGTTTACCTATTTCTCCTCGAACTTGCATATGTGAGTAAGAGTTAAATCCAAATTAGTCTAAACCAGGGGTATGTAAGTCAAAGTAGGTAATCTCTTTTGTAAATAAAATTTTATTGGAACAAAGTCATCCATTCTTTTTTTTTAAACATATTTTTTATGTTAAAGTTGTGGGGTACAGTTAAGGGTTAGGTTATACAAATACGCATCGTTCAGGCACCCTTGTTGATAAGGGGTGTCCCCTGGTCCCTAGACAGATATTGACTACTGTTAATCCCACCACCCTTGCCCTCCCTGTCTCCCCCTTGTAGATTTCCACCACTGTCGATCCTTTTCTTATAGTATTACGATAGATGTCCAAGGTCCACTTATGAGTGAGAACATGTGATACTCAGATCTCTGTTGCTGTGAAAGATCACTCAGTATTATAGACTCTAGCTTCATTCAGGTTGCTGCAAGATTCATGATTTTGTCCTTTTTTATAGCTGTGCAGTATTCCATCATGTATATGTACCACATTTTTAAAATCCAGTACTCTTTTGATGGACAGCATGGTTGGTTCCAGGTTCTTGCTATTGTGAACAATGCTGCAATAAACATACGTGTACAGGTATCTTTTTCATAGAGTGATTTGAGTTCTTCAGGGTATATTCCCAGTAGGCATTCTTTTACATATATCTCTGGTTGCTTCTATGCTACATTGGCAGAGTTGAGTAACTGTAACAGAGACAGTATTGTCTGCAAAGCCTAAAGTACTTACCCTTTACAGAAATAGTTTGCCAGTCCCTGGTATAAACCAATTTGATCACTTCATTCCATTTACCAGTGACTTAAGTAAAAGCATATGACACAATTCCAGCCAATAAGATATATGGAAATATCTATGGTGGGTTTTGGGGAAAACTTTACTTGATGATCAAGAGAAAAATACAGAAAGAAATAATCCTTTTTCTTTTATTTACAGTCAGGATCTTGCTCTGTCCAATTACTTATCCACTGCTGGAGTGCAGTGGCATAATCATAGCTCACTGCAGATTCAAATTCCTGGGCTCAAGAGATCCTCTTCCTCAGTTAGGACTACAGTTAGGTGCCACCAAATCTGGCTACGTTTTGAATTTTTTGTAGAGACAAAGTTTTGCTATGTTTTCCAGACTGGTCTTGAAGTCCAGACCTAAAGCAATCCTCCCCTCTTTGCCTCTCAAAGTGCTGGGAGTACAGGTGGTAGTCACCACACCTTGTCACTTCCTTTAAATGTTGACATATGCATGTGGTGTATTTTGTTTTATCAATAATGGCATAAAAACGGAAGTCTGAGTGAAAATAAAAAACTTGGTTCTTTGATGAAGTTATTGGATCACCAAATTAACCAACCCTAGAGAGTTACCTCAGGGTTTCTCTTTAATAAAATAATAAAATACCCATTTTTAAGCCTGGTGGATCAGGATTTACTTTTACATGCAGTCAAAAACTTCCTGATTACTTTCCCATTTCATGGAATCTCAGAGAAAGAAATGACTAGACAGGGAGTGATATAGAAACAGATGTGGTTAGCCAATAATAAGGCGAAGGAAGTAGCTCTTCATGAAAGACATTTACTTTTTATGATAATATAAAGGCTTGGATGAATGACTAAAGACCCACACCACTGTTTACAAAATACAGTGATGATTCTGCTTCTGTTGCATTTTTTAAAATTCTACCCGAAGAAATCAATACTTGCCAATTATTCATGATTGCAAATAGTCATTAATATAGCTACATTTTTTAAACAAAATGTCAGATTTCACAGGTAACTAGGGAAGGAAGTTAAAGCAGCATCCATTCAACAGATACTTACTGAGCACCTGCTGTATACCACGTCATTGAGATACAGTAGAAGAGAAACCACCCCCCCAAAATGAGTCTTATTCTTGAGGAATTTGTATTTGAGTGGGACAGTCAGATAATATTTCAAAACAGTAAATAAGCCATGTAAACAGTATGAAAGAAGGAAACGTAGGATGGTAAAGGGAATAGAAACTACTGAAGGGATCCCTGGGCAAGGAGAGGATACAATATTAAATATGAGCATAGATTCAGTGGGATATAATTTTAGCAAATACATGAAGGAATTAAAGGGGTAACGAAGTGACTCAATCAGTTCAGAAAATTCAGAGAGATTAAAAGCTAAAATATACATTCATGCAGAGCATGTTCCAGGTTGTAGTGGATGAAACAGAGTGAGAATAGTAATAGCAGAAGACATTATAGACCCACATACAGTAAAAATCTGTAAGTCATTTTAAAGACTTTGACTTGTCCTCAGGATGAAATGGCAGCTACCTCAGCAGAGAAATTCCATGATCTGACATACAATTTAAATAGATCACATGATACTGAGACTAAGCTATAGTGATGGGAGAACTACTAAACAAGAGATAGCTAGTAAAAAATATAATAGTCCAAGAGAGACACATGGCAGAAGTGAACATGATAAAAGGCTGTCCATTTCTGTTTGTGTAGCCCCATTTAAAAAATTGTTTTATTTTCCAGCAATTTCAAACAGTAATTTCAAGTATCTTCTAAACTTTTTTTTTTTTTTGAGTTGGAGTCTCACTCCGTCGCCCAAGCTGGAGTGCAGTGGCACGTTCCCGGCCACCGCAGTCTTGACCTGCTGGGCTCCGGCGATCCTTCCACCTCAGCCCTCCAAGTAGCTGGAACTACTTGTGCGCGCTACCACGCCCGGCTAATTTTTGATTTATTGTAGAGATGAGGTCTTGCCAAGTTACCCAGGTGGGTCCCAAACCCGCGGGCTCAGACAATCCACTCACCTTGGCCTCCCAAAGTGCTGGGATTACAGGCTGAGCCACCGAGCCTGGCCTCTTCTAAATTTTTAAAACTGAAAGTTGCAAGAATAGTAAAGAACACACCTAAAACTTTTATCCAGATTCACCTACTTTATTAGTGTCCAAGACAGCAGTAACAAAGTACTACCAACTGGGTGGCTTAAAACAACAGAATTTATTGTCTCACAGCTACAGAGGCTAGAACTCTGAAATCAAGGTGTCAGCAGGGCCATGCTCCCTCTAAAACCTGTCGTATAATAGAATCCTCTTCCTGGTGGTTTGCTAATTTTGGTGTTCCTTGGCTTCCAGCTGCGCAACTACCATCTCTGCCTCTGTTTCATATTCTCCCTGTGTGTCTGTCTCCACATAGCCCTCATAACAATCATATTGGATTAGGGGTTCACTCAACTCCAGTATAACCTCATGTAAACCAATTATGTATGCAATAATCCTACTGACAAAGTCACATTCTGAGGTACTGTGGGTTAGGATTTCAACACATCTTTTAGGGAAGACATAATTCAACCCATAATACCTTATTATAACATTTTGTTCAATATGCTTTTTAAACAAATTTTGCCCAATTTTATACTTATCCACATGATTCTATTTCCTGAACATTTGAGACAGACCTTATATCTAGATATTTCAGTATTTCCTTAAAGAAGGGACATTTTCCTATATCCCAATAGGTACAGTTACTAACTTCATTTAATGGAATATATTCACGCATCACTTAACAATGAGGATACACTTTTAAAAATGCATCATTAGGTGATTTCATCATTGTGGGAACATGATAGGGTGTACTTACACATAGATGGTGCTGCCTATTACACACCTAGGTTATATGGCATAGGCTATTGCACCTAGGATGCACACCCATACAGCACGTAACTGAGGGCTAAGGGTCACTCACTGAAAGTTCACTATTTAGGTTTTACAAAGAAGGAGCATTACACAAAATATTTTATACATTTAAAAAATGAATAACATAGTAAGAGAAACAGAGTTCTAAGAAAGTCATATTTTTCATAAGTAATAAAGACTCCGATCTTGCTTTAGAGAGAAAAGTGAGAATGGGCCCACAGTTCCTCATTCTTTTCTTGTTTTTCTGGGTCAATATAAAGACATGATGGATATGGCCTCATCTGGCTCCTCTATCTCTCAAGAGATCAAATTCTCTCAAACCTCCACTCATTCCATGAATCCAACTGATTCATTTATCTGACATCCTATAACACTAACCCTCTTCTCTATTCCAGCACTATCATATACCACATTAACTTAATTTGCTATGCCTGTTATTCCACTGAGTACCATCCCAGAGAGATCTTCTGTGGAATTCTTTAGCTGGTTGACCTCTTATATTCTAACGTGCTGAGGTACAGATTACAACTCTGAGGTCAACCTTCTAGTGGCAGGCATCTGTGAAGAACTTTTTCCTCCTTACCTCCTCACACTGTGTATATCAAGAGCCTCTTTCTCCTCATACATCACTGACATCTCTCTGGGAACACCCTGCATGTGGAAGCTGATATCCTCTTCTTTTGTAACCTGAGAGTCAATGAACATTTGAAGATATGAGTCATAAAGAAAATAGATTTTCAAATTTAGAAAAAGAAAAAAAAAAAGAAAAGGTCGTTTTCAAATCACCTCACACCAAGCTATGAACTGAATTCTCTCAATTCCATAGACTTTCTTAATGATGAACAAGACATAACACTCAATTCCTCTAGAGCACTGAAGGGGAATCAGAGCAACTACAAAACACAAAATATCCAACTCCCAAGAAATTGGGGCATGATTTGTAGCTTAAATGAAGTTAACTCTCCTTCAAGGCACAGCAATTCATTGAGGCTATATTCCTAGTTTCTGGTAGCTGTTCCCCAGAAGACTCTCCCTTTATATTTACTCAATGTAAAACATATGTCATCCAAATCCTAATGCAAGCTGAAGAATCCCTACTACTTTCTCAGTGGCAACCCCTGCCCCAATCCAACGTCCAGCTCTAGCACCTGCCTGCGTACTCTGCTCTAATTACAGCCTTTATATCTGGCTCACACTGAGCCTCAGTACTACTTTCAAGCCTCTCTCCCACTCAGATTAGGGCCTATAGAGTATCCCTTCCTAGAAGTCAGAAAGATGCACAGTCTTTCACCCCACCTGAATTTCTGCATCAGAAATAGCTTAAAAAGGTGTGGGCTTTATTTATTCTCTGTTGTCCAGAGATCTCTGGAAGCCTCTATTCCTCTAGCTCCCAGCCATCCCCAGAACATTCTGACCTCCTAATCCTATGCCCTACTCTATTTTTCTTGAAAATATTCTCTAATTTTCCCTTCAGCAAGGAGATGAGGAAGGAGGTTGGCCACAACCTTCAAGATGGGATCATAGAACGTGAGATAGGCCAGACCCACAGCATCTAAGAGACTCTTGCCAATGCACCCTAAAAATGAATTACTAGGCACCTCCCAATGGAATGGCAAATATAGACTCTCATAAACCTTCATGCTGAAGGACCAGGGAAACAAATATCTCAAGAGAATGATATTGAAGTACTCAGGAAAATTCTATTTAAAAGATGCAGAAAATTCCATTAAGGGAATGACTTGGGGAAGGGCTCAAAAGATAACCCATCCAGGGCCTTAGAGAGCTATCCAGTTAAGATTCAAAGGGCTAATGCTAAGAAGGAGACAAATGATTTGATGAGTTACTTAGGGAATTACCAAGCAACCCAAAGGAAATTTATAGCAGAAGTGGCCTAAAAACACCTAAAACATACACTTGGGCAAGAAGAAGGGGCAGATCAGTGATCTATGATCTATGAGACTGAACGTCCTTCATAGATTACTGGTAGTTCTACATTGCTCCCTCTTAAGAAGTCCCACACCCTGTAAGAAATCAGAAATGTGGTACCTTCAGTGAGCCAGAAACGTCAACCTGAATATTTCCTGGGAGATTTCCTTCCTTAATCCAGGCACATGACAAGGCACTAGCAAACTCACTTGATTTGCTTTAATGAGAGGCAGAAGAGGGGCCCAATCATCAAGGTCATCAGTCAAACCATGGTGTCAGATGAGATTATTTCAATCCTGGTCTTTTTACCATGTCACCTTTCCCTACTCAGACACCCATGGTTCAGATACATAGTCAAAAACTGAGCAGCGAGAAGACAGGTAAACAGAAAAAAAAGTGGCACCTAATTCTCTCCTGCAGGTGAGCAAGGTCAGAGGCATGAAGTAGTCCTGCTTTGATATTTGCAATGGCCTTGCATAGACTCATCAGGCTAGGGCAGATGGCAAATATGTCTCTGTATGTAGCAAATACAGTCATCCCCTCACACTCTACAACAAAGACAGAATCTGGCAGAGTGTGACTGAAATGAGGGCCAGTAGGGCAGCCCAGAGCTAACTGTCTGTAGAGCAAAAGCAGACCACAAGTCCAGAAATTATAATGAAAATTGTGTCCCCAGAAGATACCAGTTATAGCATTACTGTGCTTCAGAGAATAGAAATATGAAATAAAGGTAGATGTGCCTTCAAAGGCCAATAGTTCCAATAACATGGTACAGTTAAGAATGTGGAGAACCTGGTGCCAAAAATAATAAACAAACACTCTGAGAACTAATAAACTTAGAATCTCTCAAATATTCAATTGATAATCTGAGTAAGGACTCTAATAACCAATAAATACCCCTTACCTTTATTGGTAGTCCAAGATCTCTGGAAACCATGCCCTAAAGATCATATTTTTTGCAGTTAAAGTTCAAAACAAAGGCACAGCCTCAGAACCAGGGTCATCATTGTGCCCCTGAAGTGCCACTGACCCAGAAAGTTTGCTAATGGCTCACAGCTCCATCCCCATAGCATGCACAGTGGGAAAATGACACCTTCCCAGGTTTTATAGAACCACTTAGCCGGGCTCGGTGGCTCAGCCTGTAATCCCACATCTTTGGGAGGCTGAGGTGAGTGGATTGCCTGAGCCTGCGGGTTCGAGACCCGCCTGGGCAGCGAGACCTCATCTCTACAATAAATCAAAAAATTAGCTGGGCGTGGTAGCGCATGCCTGTAATTCCGGCTACTCGGAAGGCTGAGGCGGAAGGATCGCCGGAGCCCTGCAGGTCGAGGCTGCGGTAGCCGGGAGCGGCCACTGCACTCCAGTCTGGGTGACAGAGTGAGACTCAAACTCAAAAAAAAAAAAAAAAAAAGAACCACTTAAGAGAAAGGGCAAGCACTCTGGGGTGGCAGGAATATGCATTCCCTAAGTTTCAGTCCCTAGGAAAGATCTAGGATACTAATTTAGAGCCACATTAAGAAAACAGAAACTTCAGCAGCCCCCAATCAGTAAATAATCCAGAAATTAGATGCAGGGTTAGAACCTTCCACACCAGAGGGAAAGAACCTCCCTTCAAAGGATAGAGGAACAGCAGAGTCCCTAGTGAGCAAGGTGCTCCTGTTTTTGCCACAAATAGGACAGGTTCCTCAAAAAACTAAATTCAGAGAAATGATGAGTCATTTGTCTCAGTGGACTCATCCCAGGAGACAAAAAATATCAGCCCTACAGAACTCCAAATCAGTGTCAGCCTGAGCAGAACCTAGGCCTCGTTCAAACCAAAGTTGTCTTTGGGTAGTATAGACACTGAAGATAACACAATAGTCAGTACAATGAGCAATCCGTGCCCAAGCAGAGTTTGTTACTGAACAATCCTGTGACTGCAGACTTCCCTCCATTCTTAAGGAAAGCAGAGTGACAAAAACCACATCCTGAATTTTTGAGCAGGGGCACTATCTTAATATGTTCATGTTGCTATAACAAAATATCATAGACTGAATAATTCACAAGCACAGAAATTTCTTTCTCACATTTCTGGAGGCTTGGGAAGTCCAAAATCAAGGTGCCAGCAGATTCAGTGAGAGCTGTTCTCCGCTTCCAAGATGGTACCTTGTTCCTGCATCTTCCAGGGGGTATGAATGCTGTGTCCTCACATGAGGGAGGAATGAAATGGAAGAACTCATACCCTCAAGCCCTTGTATTTATTTTTATTTTTATTGTTATTGTTATTTTAAAATTTTTAAGTTGGCATCTGGCTCTGTCACCCAGGCTGGAGAGCATTGGCATAATCATGGCTCACCACAGCCTCGACCCCCTGGCTCAAGTGATCCTTCTGCCTCAGTCTTTCAAGTAACTGGGACTACAAGCATGCACCACGATGCCCAGCTAATTTTTTAGTTTTACTTTTTTGTAAAGATGAGGTCTTGCTATATTTCCTTGGCTGGTCTAGAATTCCTGGACTAAAGCAGTTCTCCTGCCTCAGCATCCCAAAGTGCTAGGATAATAAATGTGAGCCACCGTGCCCTTTTACACCTCTTAATATTGTTGCACTGGAGCTTAAATTTCAAAGTGAATTTTGGAGGGCACATAAACATTCAAATCATAGCAAGCAGGTGGTTCATAAACAGGAATAACTGTCCCAGAAACATGGAGGAAGTCAAATTTGTCTGAGGGATCTTCCTTCCGTACTTCCCAATTAGCCTGTATCACCAGTCTGGCCCCACCAGTGGGTGTCCAGGATGTGAGATACCACTGCTAATCTATGCTCTGGCCTCTGTCTTTTGGGGCTGCTGTCATTTCTAGTGTGTCTTAAAGACCCCCTTCATCCCTTTCTAGAAGGAAAAGATCTTTCAGTGAAAATTTTCAGCACATATGGACAAAATATATTTCACTAGTATGTTCTCTGAAAAAGGTATTTTTTTATCTTATTGGAAAATAATTTTTACAAATATATTTGTTTCTTGTAATAGAAGAGTAGTGTATGTTGTCTCTTCTGCATCTGGGGTCAAGACTTACGGCATCTTAGTATTTTGGGTTGGTTAAGTGAGTGACATTCTCAAATACGACATTCCATGTAAGCATTTGATTGCATAGCCATTACTTCCAATTATATACAGTTCAGATACCAAAGATCTGTTCTCTTTTCGAATGGCCACAAACTTCTTAATTTACTTAAGGTCAAAATTGACGAGTACAGAAACAAATAAAGACTAAAAACTAGATTCCCTATTGTCTCTTGTTTAACAGATAACAGATCTCTGTAAACTATTGATCCACTTACAGACATCACCAAATGGTTAGAACTTAAACCAAATTTCCAATAATTTCCACTAGTAATGGGGAATAATTTGGATAAAAAATGAACTCCAAATAAAAAAGCCTTGAAACTAGTAGAAAGGAAAACTGAAATCAGAAAAACAAAGTTAGCAAAATTCTATTGTTTCTTTGAATTCATTTCTGGCAAGTAAGAGGCAACATATGCAGACTTGAATTTCCCATGAAGTGTAGTCCTATGTGACAAAATTTGCTTGGATTTGTTAGTTGAATCCACTGAAAATCTCAGTGGAAGACCTCCAAAACTGTTAAAATTAATTTTTTTAAAAAAGGTAAAAATCATGGCTATCATATATATATGAGATTAATAGGTGTCAAAGATTTTATTTTACTTATAATGAAAGATCTAGTCAGATGTTATAACTGCTTTCTATTTCTGGGTATATTTTGAAAATAGATCCAAGGAGTTCCTAAAAGACTAAATGCATACTGTTGGTTATTGTACTTATTGAAGAATCTTCTTTAAAGAAGATGTGAATTAGAGCTAAAATCTTATCTTCCTACCATATGGATATAGCTCTTTTTTACCCAGCATTTTTATAGTTGATTTTCAGTATTTGTGAACACCAAAAGCATGTTCAGTATAATTCGAAACAAAGAAGAGAGCACCTGCTGTTAGGAACAGTCATTTTAAGTTGAACAAAATCATCCAGGAGAAAAAGTATATACATGCTGGGTTAGTGGCTTTATCTCAAAAGAACCAGTTCTCAACCAAGACAAAAACAAACTTATGGAGAAGTTTTGCTTGGAAAATAGTTCTCACATTACCAATAACTGGATTATAGGAGGGCATATTCTGTTTTATTAATATTGCAATGACTCACATACTCAATAGCTTTTTGGCTGATTAGCTCATAATTTTAAACACTAACTTAGATAATTAATAACATATGCAATAAGCTGCATACTTAATAGTTTTTTGGCTGGTTATCTCATAATTATAAATACTAATTCAGTTAGTTCACAATTCTCATGGACAGTAGATGTTATATATTGGCTACTTATTAACGAAAATTCATAACTTGGAATTTCTTATGTAGTAATAAAGATATACCAATGCTATATCTCCAAACTTTCTTAAAGATAATTAGCAAGGCTATACCATCTCAATTCAATTCATGTTATTGTGAATTAAATAAGAATCTTTCTCTCTCTATATATATACATACATATATGTATAAATGGATAGATTGATTGATTGATAGACACCTGAGTATACTGAAACAGGTACCACATAGTGTACTTGTTGAGAATTCAAATCCTCAGTAGTACTATCCAAAACATTTTAGAACATAAGTGTTGACATGGTGAAACATGTAATTGATGATAAAGTTGCACTTTGCTAGAACCTATTGATCTATCAGATTGTTACTGTAAATGCCTAAAGGCGCCCAGTGCCTTTTATTTCAGAGGGACCAGCAAGTATAGACCACTACCTAAAACTGAATTACATTATTTGCTATGTAGTGTTCCACTTTGCATATGGAGATATTATACTATCATACTACCAAAACCAGTGCTATTGCTATTTTCTTTGAGTGGGAATTTATGTTTAATCACCCCCTGACCTTGTTCCCCAAACTGTGATCAACAAGAAAAAAACGTTTTTAAAAATCCTGTTAAGAGGAAAGCTGAAAATAGGACAAGAGGTACTAATTCATTTCATCAATGATTAAAAGAAACTTTGCCGTTTTAAAAAACTAACTGATAAGCCAAACAACCCTTATATTTAAAATATAATCATTTACAAAGGCTGCAAAGTTATAGGAGAAAACAGCATTGGATTTGTAGTCAAGATACTCAGAGCCCCATTCCAAGTAAAAGGACAGTTGATTTCACTTCCCTGTGTTTTCATTTTTTCCCTCAAAAATAAACTAAATATTTTCTACTGAAGTTTCACTCAAATGACTCCTGTTGTTTGACAAAATCTGCTCAATATGAATTTTCAGAATTTCACACAAAACACCTGTCCCTTTATGCATGTCTTATCAGTGACATCTCATCATCTCTGACTACCCACACATCTGGTATACAGATTGGCTAAGAGTCTTTAAACACATGAGGGTTTCTAATGCCCCTGGGGGCAGTCAAGTTTGTTTTCTTATTATATTTAAGGAAATATACACTGGTTCATGAATGCCACTTTCAGCACCTAGTATAATTTTTATAATGCACCAATCATTTTAAAATAATGAGAAAATATTTTACAACCTGGTTATGGCAATCTCCCAATTAAAGGCTTTTTGAAGGTCATGCTAGAGTCATATAGTTGATGGATTGCAATTCACTTAAAGCAAAATAATTTTGTATTATCAGATAAAGCACATTTCACTGATAAACTGAAAACAAACAATTTTCCATGTAGTTGCCCTCGACAAGAAGTTAAACACAATGAGTTCAGCCTAATCATGAGCAGCAACCAGATGGCTAGGCAATGTTTGACACATGACTTATCTGTCAATGCTCATAGCCACATACTCAATTCACTCTGGGTTTGACCTTGATTGTCTTATAGACTCTGTCAATCACAATGACATGTGATTCTTCAACCCAAGGTAAATTTCCTCTATAACTACAATCAGATGGTTGCTAAGACATCACTGTCAGTCACTGAGTTATCCTCAAAGGTAGGTTTTCTATAAGTGTGCATTGATAGTCAACAAAATTTCAGTTAAAATGCCACTGAGAGCAATTTATGCTGTAAGTTTGCTAGAACTAGCTATCAGGAGACTCTAATTCAAGAAACTGATTGGGAAACTTAAGTCGATGGATAAGGAAGGTCAAAACCAACCTTAAGAATCAAACTAATCAGCAACTTTCTTACCGTCAAGCCTGTTATACAATATTTAGGGATGTATTGGTCATTCAAAATCCTCTTACTAGACCCATCAGTGAGCAAATGGACCCAAAATATGTGTTTATTATTTGAAAAGCATGAGACAAAATATGTGGTCAAAGACAGCCAAGTGTGAATCCCAGTTCCACTATTTTCTATACAGTTTTGATAAGGTTAAACTTTTCGCCTCACCTTTCTAATCTGTTAAGTAAAGATATACAACATATCTCTCTGGACTATTGCAAAGATAAGTTAGATAACAAGTGTAAATATGTCTAGCATCATATATGACCAAGTAAAGAAGTCCATTAATGACAGATCCATCCATATCCTACTAGCAAACTTTTAATTTAAAAAATCTACTGTTAGACTGCATTTTTTTAACCAGCCTATGAAATTTAAAGTCAGAGAAGATCTATAAAACCAGAGAGCAAATGATTAACTAGAACTCTCATCTATCTGCCATGTAGATATAATAAACATACATTCAACATCGAATTCAGTGGTCACATGTAGCTATTGAGCACTTGAAATGTGGCTAAACTAAATTGAGATGTGCTATAAGTAAACTACACACCAGCTTTTTAAGACTTAGTACAAAAAATATAAAACATTTCATTAATAATTTCTATACTGAGTAACTTTGAAGTAATAATTGTTTTAATGAAATATATTACTAATATTAATTTTACCTGCTTCTTACTTTTTTGTAGTTACTAGAAAAATTACATTTAACTATGTGGTTCACATAATTTTCTAAAGGACAGTGCTGGTATACACAGCTGTTTTCTAATAGATGTCTGAATAAGCAAATTTGGGAGATGGTTTTAGTATTATACATGTAGCTTATCCCAAGTAAACATAGTCCTGGAAAATTAAAATATACACTAAGTATGTGTAGGTGAATATTAAAAACTCTGAAGGGAGAATACTATGAGAAAAATTAAAGTTCTGTGTAAAATTGCTTATGGTGGTGTTGGGCATGAAAAACACATTGTCCTCAATGACATTCATAGTGTACACTCTTAATAGGGTAATATTTTTTGTTATAGCTTCTACAGGGAAAGCATTCATCCATGCTGAAAGTTGAAGTTTATTATCTCAACTTCATGTGATGTACAAAGTATTGAATTAATGAAATCTAAGTTTCTTCTCTCTTTACCAATTCATTCTATTTGGGACATTATGGGAATATCAGTTAGACAGCTCTACTTTATTCAAAGAAGAGAAGACCTGGAAGCAACGTTTCTTATTTTCCAAAAAAAAATACACTCTCATGGATAGCTTTTATTTGACCAGAAATATTTTAATTGTGTGAGCACTTAATAAGGTACAAATAATTATGTGCAATTACATGAAAATTATTCTCAGCGTAATTACCATGCCAGTGCAGCTTTGTTAGAGATAATCAGACGGTTACTGGTGAACTGCAAATTAATTGATAACAGGACACTTATAATTGCAAATGATCATGATTACCTTAGAGTACTATAAGCACATTAGAAATGTGAGTAGGACTGCAGGAGGATCGGGGACATTCATTTAGCAGAAATGTCACAGAATACGTAAGATTAGATCATAAATCTACTTGACTCTTTTCCAAGCTAAAGGGTGCCCTGTGTATGCTATTCTCAGATTTTTTTGGTCCTACTTCTTACAATATATACACAACCTATTTGAGTTAGTATATTGATTAGAGATTTTCTTCATGTATGCACTGTGTTGTTGTCTAACTGTATTTAAAGGTATCTAAGACAAACAACTGCACTTTTAGAGTTAGAAGACAACAGAATACCTATACATAAAAGAGGTAATATGTCGTAAGATTACACAATGAATGAGGGAGCTATAAGATTTCAGATCTCATTTCTAGTCTAGTACTGTATTACATTAATGTGTCACAAATCTAATTTCTTTACATACTACTTTATAACATAGCCATAATTGCATATTGACCTTCAATTACTTATTTAATAATTGATTCAAGTCTAACATAGGTCGCTGTTTTTTAATATCTGAGAATACATTGGTTTGATGTTAATTATTTTTTTCTAAATCACACTAAAATTAACATGCATCTATTAAAATAAATACTATTTTCTATGGTAGAATGTCTGTTATACTTTGTGAAACACTCATCCATACCAAATTCCAACTGTAAGACAGAATGTTTCTATAATTCTTTGAGTTTAAGAATGGCTTAGATAGCACTATGCACTTTAAAACAAAAAATTGTAAGAGCCTTTGTGTAGAACAACATATTATGTATCACTTAATTCAAAAACATATGTGTTGTGACCCTGTCTCTTGAGAATCTCAAAGCTCTCATAGAGATATACAGGTCTTACACAAAAACATTCAATACCAGACAGAATTAAATGCATGCTATGAAAGTAGTGCATTCTGATTCAGAATTTCACAGATCCTAGCTATCATTCCTGGATGAAATGACTGGTAATGACTTTGCAAATAAGTGAGAAAATAAGCTGGAACTTGAACACTATTCAAGCTTAGTAATGTTGAGGGAATATAGGACACACAAGGCAGAGATAAAAATGTTTTAAAATCTATACGATAGAGAAAGAAAAAGGCATGTGTGATGATTAAATTGTATGCATCAACTTGACTAGGGGCGCACTGTGTGGTCAAATACTAGTCTTGATATTACTTTGAAAGTATTTAGTAGATGTGATTACATTCTACAATCAGTTGACTTTAAATAAAGGAGATGACTGTCAATAATGTGGATGGGCCTCATCCAATCAGTTGAAGGCCTAAGAGCAAAAACTGAGGTTTCCTGAGGAAAGACACACACACACACACACACACACACACACACACACACACACACACACACACACAATATTCTATAGGTTCACTTTCTCTGGAGAACCTTAGCAGATATAGCATGTTAAGATAAAAGTAAGTAAACAAATACAAGAATAAAGGAAATGCTTGAAAGGCAGATCTGGAAGAGACAGTACAGCCATGTTGAATGGCACACTGAAGAATCCAGATGTCAGGAGGAGTTCAGGGGGAAGCCCTTGAAGGTATATTGGGCAGAGGAGCAAAACAATCCAAGAGGTCGTTTAGGTGGACAAAAGTGCCAGTATTATTTTTGATGGATCAGTGAGAAAAGATATGAGATGTAGAAGAACCAGATAGAAAGTTATAACTAATATTTAGTAGCTAACCTCAACTAAATAAAGTCCATGAAAATCATGCTGATAATGCTGAATACCATCCTATAATAAAATCATAGGATGATGAAATATATTTTCACCTCTATATTTGACTTAAGAGTTCTTTTAAGAAAAAAGTTGATTTTAGCAACTCTTGCTTTAAACTTTCTGTTTTCAAGATTCCTCAAGGGATTCACCCTAGAATCACTCACCACAGCCTTGCTTTCATCTGCATTTTTAAAAACCATTTGACATACAAGGAAATAGACATTTTATTTTTAGAAAAAAAATTTCCCTCTGACTCTAGACAGTGCTTTTAAAATTATATTTTTGCATGCTCGTGTGTGTGTGTGTGTATAGGTTTTCTTGGGTACAAACTTTACTCTGTTGATTTTCTAATGACCTTACACAAAAGTTCTTTCTCAAAACATTCTTAAAAGTTCAGAGGCGTTCTAATTTCATAATATTGACCTTGAAATGATGCTTATTTCTTGCATTACTTGTGCTAGTATAGTTTTTTTATTTTATGTTTAACCTGGCTTTTAAAGAATTGCATCCCATAAACTATATCAAGTATCTATACCTATTGAATTTAGAAAGGAAAATTAAAACTGCTCACTTTGGTCCAGTTTGCTTGTGCATATGAAAATCTGTTAACTTTTTTTTTCTTTAAAGAAGTATTATACTAATTCTAAGCATTAGCAAATATCCTCCATTGTGTTGGCACATGTGCATGCCACTAGAACTATTTACAACATTTTAAAATTCTCATTTTAAACTTCAATATCTATTTTCCAGTTTTCCTAATCAATAGGATCAAGGAAGCTGTGGATAGTTATATTTTCCTAATATATATTCAAATAGATACATATTTTAACTATTCAAACACAAAAGCTAATCTTAGCTATGTTACCCGAAACAATCATAGTACTTGTACCACTTAATGGTATATATATATCCCTTAGCAAACTCTAATAACATGTAAATATTAGATTATTTTTATTTTTATTATTCTTTATATATTTTATATATACCATACTGTTCCTTACTGGAATAATGGGAGAAAGTATAATACATAAAGTCTTCATGGATACTTATTTGTTTCCTGAAAAAGAAAACACCTATCTGTTGCTGAAAAATGAAGTCTTGTCATTGGCCAGAGGGTTAGTGCATGCTTGATGTGATTTCAGGAAGCATGACAAGTTCTTGTACATAAAAGCTACAAGGCAGTATATTTAGACTCAACATATAAAGACAGTCATTCATTTCTATCAAAGAGATTATGAAATTATGTAGTATTAGGGTTTTTTTCCACATAAAAGGAATAAGCCACATTTGCAAGTAACATGAGTCAATGAGATTTACTATAAAGGTAAATCGGTTGACAGGAGAGCAGATACTCTCCTGTCTCTACTAACTACCTTTGTACCTTGACTTTAATCCTGTACTGTCTACTTGCCTGTGGTATTACTGCCCTCTCTCTGTGACTTTTTGCTTTGGTGGAACCACTCTGTTCATTCTCTATGATCAGATTGGGCCAGTGTAAACCATGATGTATTCAACACACTTGTTAGCCGGAGTACTTGCCAAGTCACCTCTTGAAAACCACAGTCTTTTTGGAACAGGGAGCCATCTCTGGTTCATTGCACCTTGGTTAGTGAGATTAAGTCATGTGATATCAAGCACTACTTACTATTCAAACCATGTCCACTGCATGGCATCTAGAAGACCTTTGTTTCTCACCTCTGCTTCAAATTTTTCCCCATATTCTTACATTGATTTTTTTGCCTTTCTCTTAAAGAGTTTACAATATAGTAAAGTAAATAAGTTTTATACACAGACATTTACAATACCAGGCCATTTGGAATGTGTATCATAATAGTGGTCCAAAGTGCTACGGAATTTACTGGACTTCATTCTTGGTTGAAATGAAGGAAAATCATTTTGCTATGGGAATAAATTATAAACTAGATCTTGAAGGATTAGTGATTTCCGTGTTTAGGAATATCGAGTTAGGATATCCTAGTCAGGGAATCTTACAAAAAAAAATCCAAAGTCACAGAGAAAAAGTAAGCCATAAGCAGAGGTTTAGGAGACCAATGAACATTCTGAGCTTTCCTACAATAAGATAGTGGACCTTCTAAGACTTATCCAGTAGAGATCTTATTTTTATAAATTAAATTAATGACATATACATATTGCTTTAGATCAAATGCTTGTGTCCCCATCCCAAATTCATATGTTGAAGTCCTAACCACCACTGTGATGATATTAGGACATGAGACCCTTAGTAAGTGATTAAATCATGAAGTTAGAACCTTCATAAATGAGGTTAGTGCCCTTATAAAAAGAGACTCTGAAGAACTCCCTGATCCCTTCCAATCTTTGAAGACTCAGAGAGAAGAAGGTGGTCTATGAACCAGGAAGTGGGCCTTTACCAAACAACAAATTTGCCAACACCTTATTGTGAAAATCCTAGCATGAAGAACTGTGAGAAATAAATTTCTGTTGTTTATAAACCAACAAGTCTATGATATGTTGTTACAGCAGTCCAATGAACTAAGACACATATATACATATTTTTAAGAAAAAAAGGCTTAATTTTCTTGTCCACCTTCATCTAGGAGTACTACAATTTTACCATCAGTTCAATTGGAATGACAAATTATAATTTCCTTTTGCACAGAAAGGACAGCAAGTGATATATTCTGGAATAGTCGAGTTGCTGCACCCTACTATCCTAAAAGTAAAATGAATGTAGACTTTATCAGTTCCTTACTTGACTACTTACCAAACAAGTTCAGGTTCAAAGACACTTGTCTATCTCGCAGCCAATACTGCTTCTAAAATGTGTTAGAAGAATGCAGAAACATCTTACCTCAAGATTGCATACTTCTTATTGACTCTCAACACCTATTTAACAATACCAGTAAACAACAATGGTAGTAAAGACAGTCACCCTCTCTGAAAAATTATTTTTCCAGATTCTATGTTAAATGTTGCCTAATTTTAATTATTTTTCATTTAATTCTTACAATAACCCCGTGAGGTAAAATATTGCTGTTATTTCTATTTAACAGATGAGAAACTGAAGAGTTCAAGCCAGACCAAATTGTCATAAGAAGTAACCAAGTTGAACTTTGAACTTTCAGATATTTTCTACATCCTTACAACATCATACCTATCATAGTACAGATAATTTCAAACTGCTTTACACTAACTTACTTCCTCAAAATATTTCAATATATCCCTTTATACTCATGAACAGCTCTATATCCCATAAAAAAGTCAGCTCAATATAAATAGAGCATTAAGATAAATACTTCAATTGAAGCTCTGTGAAAGGAGTGTTTAATTCTGCATATAAACTCTAATACAGGTAAATTACATTATAGGATGAAAAATAATTGATCATTCAGATTCTCAGAGGCTCTATGCACTGGCTTCCCACCATTCTGTATGTCTTGGCTAAAGTCCATCAACTAGCTAGTACCAACCCTAATCAGCAACTTAGTAAAATTATGCCTATGTTGACATTTCTCTTCAAGCCAAATGGTCTGTTTGCTCAGTTGATCACTGTATCCTCATTAGGAGTTCTTAGCCCATCAAAATCATATTTGATGAGTCTGGCAAAGTACTCAACTGTATTTGTGTTCTCTTTTGTTCTAATGCTAATCATTGAGAATTTAAACCATTCTTCTGATGAACTGAAAGCCCCAATGTAGACATCTAAACAAACCAATCATTTATGTGATAACTGATATCAGCAAAACACAATCTACCAATTTACGCATCACTGATAGTTATTCTGATCTGTAGTGCCAGTAATATCTGTCATATAAACTTACAATTTCAATCATCTTTGCTTTTCTTCTCTTTTGACCCCTACAAGCAATCTGTAAAGAAGTTCTGTTTACTTTCACAGTCTCCTTCACTCTCTTTCTCATTTATCTATCTTCCAGTTCTATTTCTTCTACTCTAACTCAGATATTTGTTAACTCTTGCTTGGTCTATTTAATGGCCTCCTAACTTGTCTCTCTATCTCCAATGTCAGTCCCTGTAATTCCCTATACACTATACCTAGAGTAGTTGTCCTGATGGATGCCACCATCCACACCCTTTCCATACTCAGAATTTTTTAAAGCTTCCTACCATCTACCGAAATAACTTCAACATACTCAGCTATGTATTCAAGAGCTTTCATGGGCTGGCCTACTAATTATCAATTGTCAAGTCATTCTCAATAAATTATATGATACACTCTAAAAGGAAAAATCAACTCACAATAAAACTTTACTTGGTAAACATCTTTCCCCTGAGTTCACTAGAGTAGTGATTCTCAAATTTTACTGTCCATCAGAATCACCTAGAGTGCTTACAGATTCTGAGGGTGGGCTCCAGAAGTTTCTGATTCAGTAAGTCTGGACGAAAGTCTGAGAATTTTCATTTTTAACAAGTTCCCAGGTGTTACTGGTCCAAGGACTAATGGTCTAAACTCAAATGGCACAGACAATATTGATATCAAAATATTCATACTATTTAGGGAATAACTCAAGTAAATACATTATACAAATAATTTTTTCCCGTGTTATATGTATTTAAACGTGGCTAGAGAATATGTGTCCCTCATAAATGTGAGCAGACACTAACAGTGAGTGTGCTTGTTTGTGCTTTGTAATGTGTCATTCAGAATACATCTGTGAATTACAGTTTGGCTTAAGACTTCACTTAACCAAACAGGTGGAATACAGACTATAATATCTCTCTGATCTGTTTAACCTAAATTGTAAATAGTTCTACTTTTTCCAAGTATTAAAGTAATACTGCTCACCATAAACATTCAAATAGTTGAGAATATATAAAAATAAATAAAATCTCCACTCTGTAATTTCAATCCCTGAGTTCTTGAGAGTTAGGTATTAGTGTTGCATGCTTTCCTTTTCCTACACACAAAGGACAGACACAAACGCAGGACAGAGGATTACAAAAATGGGATCATGTATTACATCCTATCTTCATGTTTTCTTTCTCTTTCATAGTTATTGAACTCAGATTAGGATAAGAAAGTCCTCCCCCAAAAGTTAAAAACATTCTATACTTTCATCTAGTAGCATGTGATTATTTTTATATTGAAATTTCAGACTAGTGTAAGTTTTGTGTGATGTATTGATCTAACTATGAAAATAGACAAATACTGTATTTTCAGTATTTGCTGAGTTATCAATCCATACTACTGTTCGTTTTATATGACATTTAATATAAACTTAAGTTTCCAATTATAGTTTATTGCTTTTCTTGATCTATCTATATCTGCATAATTTTTACTGACAGTAGTTTTTAAAAGATTTGACTTTTTAATTTATATTTAATAAAGTCTCTCATTTCCTCTTCTACAGTGTTCTGTTAAATTCTTAGATTTTTCTAGCCATTTTTTCTCCAGATCAAATTTAGATTCATTAAGCTCTGCCCTTATTCTAAGAAAAACAAAAATGAAAAACTACTATTGACTTCAATAAATTTATATTAATTAGCTATTCTTAGAATAATAGGCCTTCTCATTTAGAGGAGAGTGTGTTTACTTTTCAATTAAGCAAGTGTTTATACTATCTAGTAACTGGTTATACTTTTTAATGTACATCTTGAGAATTTCCTGCTAAATTTATTTATAATTTCTTTTGTATTTATTTCTCCTGTGACTATCATAACATTTCCCTTATATTTTCTGATTCTTACAAGTATTAGTAAAGTTACTAGTTTTGCTTAATTTATATCTAGCCATATTACTCAACTCACAGTTTCTAAAAGTTTTTAATTAATTGTAAAACTTTATTGAAGAATGCAAGTATAATCTGAGAATAGTAATAATTTGTTCTTTCTTATTATTTATTCTTATTTTTATTAACTATAACCTATGGAGCATTGTGACTAAGAACACTGTTAAAAGGCATTTCTATCCTTTATATGATTTTGAACAGAAACACTTTTACTGTTTACATTCAATTATATTCACTACTGTTTTTCATAGATAACCTTAATTGTAGTCATGCTTTAAAGTTTCTTTTATTTCTCCTAGCTTTCTAAAAGCGTTATTGAGAAATGTATATTTAATTTTATTAAAAGGCTTTAACAAAGCATCAAGATATAAATATGAAATTTCTTATTTACCATTTAAAATTTATTATAAATAATTATATTAATATACCTCTAATACTGAATTATATTAATATAATACACAGAATTATATAAATATACCTTGAATAGGGAATTATATTAATGTACCAGTTACATTTTTGGAATAAATATATTTGATAACCTTAAAGAATTATTTTAATATAATGATGGATTTGATTCAATAACATTTACATAAACAATAATAAAGAAACTGGTTTACAATTTTGTTATTGTATTTGTCACAGTTTTACTCAAATTTGATAATATACTTAGGTTAGCCTTTCAAAACATGAACTTTAAATTAGAAAGAAAGTGGTTTCTTACTTTTGGTTTTAAAATTCTAAAACATTTTAAACCATTTGGTAATGATTTGCTCCTTGAGTTTCTAATACTTAAATAGAAAGCCATCTGAATCTGAAGGTAAGCCTAAGAGAGTATTTTTAATTTGTTTTCCCCTAGTAACTCCTTTAATCAAAATTTTTCTTTTTCTGAAACATACTGATACAGCGTTTTCAAAGCAAATCACCAATTCTATTTGATTATCTCTATCCATAGGATTTATCAATGATTTTGAAAATTTATTATATACCTAATTTATTACATACTTGTAATCCTATCTCCTTTAAATTAAATGTTAATATTATGCTTGTTGACCTCTCATTTTTCTAACTCAGATATAAATACTTTTGATTTTATGAAAAACAGGGGCTATTTTTTATTCTATACATTTTATATGTAAATAATACACTAATTTCTTATTTTTTTAATAACTAATTACTTTTAACTAATTTATTCTGGTTTATAACATTTTTTTCCTAGCCTCTTAAGTGTTTACTTAATTTCAATCTTTCATATTTAAAAAAGAAAGCATTTACATTTGTGAAAATCTCTCTCACGAAACATCTGACCACATATCAGAATATTGAATAAGTATTTTCTGTGACTTTTTTTTTAAGATAGTTCATAATTTTGTTGGGATTTCCTCTTCAACCCCCAAAACAATTCAGAAGTTGTACTTTTAAAATTCAGTTTACAAGTAGTTCCTCTTTAGTTGCTTTTTAGTTTATAACTGTATTGTTCTAGAATCAGAGTCTGTAACCTGAAAGATTGTCAATTGTTTAAATTTGACATTTTCTGTAAATATATAATCAATTTTCATAAGAATTCCACCAACATTTTTGAAACAATGTACAGTCTACATTTGTAGGATATAACTTCCTAACCATATCTTTTAAATGAATCTGAATTCAATTGTAATGTTCAAGCCAGGGATTCTCAAGTGAGGAAGGGAAAATATCATATATTATTAGAAGTCAATCGGATATATCAAAATGGGCAGAAGTGAAAACAAATAAGAATTTTGTTCTAATGCTTTAGATAATTTTTAGTCACCATCACCTTGGCATTGTCTTTAAAATAAAATGATATTAACAAAGAAGTAAAGATGTTTATGTTTATCAAAGAGGTGGTAAGAGCTTAAAATTATCAAAAATATTATATCTTTTATTTTGGATTTTTTTTGACTAGTTTAATTCTAGCAGATGTATTAAAGTTTCTCATTCTGGTAACAGTTTTGTTAATTTTTCCTAGAATGTTTAAGTTTCCAATGAATAATATTTTAATATGTGTTTTTCAATCTGTGAAAGTTTGATGAGCTTATATCTTAATAGCTGATTTTTAATTAAAATAGTCTTATGTGCCATCTAATACTTTATGACTTTGAAGTATATTTTAATACTGGTATTGTTAACCCTGATATTTTTTGGAGGGTTGTGGAGGTTATGGTAGACTGTTATATCTTTGTACATCCATTCATTCCATGAGTCAGCAACCATTTTTGAGCCACATCATAGCACATAATAGTAGGGCCAATCATATTAAGTGCTGCTGATATCACTGTCAATAACTTTCTGACTACTTTGTGCCATTTTCTTTAAATACATCTTCTTTTAAACATCAAGAAACTGGGTTATAGTTTTTAACCTGATGTAAGAATATGTTTTATAATTAAGATTTAATTTACCCACTTTAATTTATTATATATTCTTTTAAAAATTTATTTTTATTGCATATATTTAGGGCAGACAACATAATGCTTTGATATACATATACATAGTAAAATGATTACTGTCATCAAACTATATTCTATTCCTTTCTTTTATTGTATATTTGTTTCTTTGTTTATATTTTCTTGTTGGTTCCTTCCTGCAAATTTTTATTCTTTTCCTTTTTGTTTGTTTTCCATTCTCTAGTCACTAAGGAGATATTTCTCTTATTTTTGTTCCACTGTTATAATTTATATTTTTTCATCAATCTCAATAATTAAACTCAATAATTAAATAATTCATGACATATTATCAGCACTAATTTAATTATTTATTTTATTGGATCCATTACCCCCAGGTTACCAAATATAACTAGGTGTTGGATCACTTGGGAAACTTAATAAAAATACAGTGTCCTGGACCCTATCTCAGGTCCACATTCTCATAATCTCTTACCTTGGACTCCATGAATCAGCATCTAAAGTCTCCTTAGAAGGATTTCCTTGCTTGCTATCTCTTCAACTTTGATAATAACCATTATGAAAATAATAAATAACAAAAAATCCTCACAGTTATGAGGTGATACTTCATTGTGGTTTTGATCTGAATATCCCTAATGAGTAATAATATTGAATGAGAATGTAGAGAAAAAAGGAATCCTTATTCATTATTGATGAAGATGTAAGTTGGTATTACCATTATGAAAAACATTGTAGAGGCTGCTCAAAAAGTAAGAAATAGTATTATTATAAGATCCAGCAATCCCACTTCTGGGTTTGTATCCAAATGAAGTAAAGTAACTATCTTGAAGAGATAGGTGAATTTTCGTGTTCACTGCGACATTATTCATAATAGCCAAGATATCGAAGAGCTAAACTGTGCTGTATATTATATATAATATATAAATATATAATACTAACTTATGTGATAATTTTTCACACAGTGGAACATTATTCAGTCTTTAAAAAAAAGAAAAAAGAAGGGAATCCTCTCATCAATAACAACATGGATGAAGCTGGAGGACATCATTATGTGAAGTGAAATAAGCCAGACACAGAAAAACATATGAGAAATCCAAAAAAGATGAGCTCATAGAAACCGAGACTAGAAAGGTAGTTACCAGGTGACAGGGTGTGAGGGAAATAGGAAGATTTTGTTCAAAGGGTTTCAACCTTCAGTTATGAGTATGTTCTGGAAACCTAATATAAGTATCGTGACTATAGTTCATAACAAGGAATTGGACACTTGAAATTTTCAAGGAGAGTAAATCTTAAGTATCCTCACCACGAAAAAAAAAGGTAACTGTGAAGTCATGGCGATGTTAATTAACGTGATTGTGGTAATCATTTCACAATGTATACATAGGTCAAAACGTCAATTGTACACTGAATATACACAATTTTTGTTTGTCAAATATTCTTCAATCAGGCTGAAAAGAAAATCTCTTCAGATGATTTTAATGTAGTCAGTTCAGAGCCGCTCTTGAAGCAGCATTTGTACTTCTCATTTTGTGACCTATTTGTAATACATTCAATTTCTTTTCAGTTTGAACATAGTACTTTGTTAAGTCTCCTGCCTCACCTTTTTATTTGTTTTTTAAATAAATAGTACATTTGCAGAATACCTTTGAATCCTTTCATATATCAAAATGTACATCTTTCCTTCGAATATGAGCAAATCGTGTGAAAAGACTATCAGGTGATGTGTGAAAAGATTTATCTGGTGAAAGACTGTCAGGGTTGCAACCCTTTTCACTCAGAGTTTTGAAGGGAATGTTGCATTGTCCTCTGGCATTTTGTGTGATAGACGAGAAACTGGATAACAGTTCAAATCTTTTTCTTACAGGTAGTCTTTTTTTTCCCCCCTCTGGCAATTTTTGTATAAATTTTTACTTTATCCTTGGAATTCAAAAATTTCACTCTGGTATGTCTAAAAGTTTTTACTTTCATTAATCTTCACCAACCTGTGGTGAGTTCATTTAATATGAGGCTTTAAGAATTAGTTTATTGTGAACAATGCTGCAATAAACATACATGTGCAAGTATCTTTTTTATAGAGTGATTTGAGTTCTTCAGGATATATTCCCAGTAGGGGGATTGCAGGGTCAAATGGGAGGTTGATATTTAGAGCTTTTAGGAATCGCCACACTGCTTTCCACAGAGTTTGCGCTAGTTTACACTCCTATCAACAGTGTAGAAGTGTTCCCTTTTCGCCGCACCCTTTCCAGCAGCTGTTATTTTTTGAGTTGTTGATAATTGCCATTCTGACTGGAGTTAGGTGGTATCTCAGTGTGGTTTTGATTTGTATCTCCCTGATGATGTGAGGTTGAACATTTCTTCATGTGTCTGTTGGCTGTTCAGATGTCTTCCTTTGTGAAGTGTCTGTTCATATCTTCTGCCCACACAATGGAATACTATGCAGCCATAAAAAAGAACAAAGTCATGAATTTCGCAGCAACCTGGATGGAACTAGAGTCTATAATACTGAGTGACCTCTCACAGAAACAAAGATCCGAGTATCACATGTTCTCACTCATATAGTGGACCTTGAACATCCAATGTAATACTATAAGAAAATGACTGACAGTAGTGGGAAACTATGGGGGGGAGGGAGATGGGATTAACAGTAGTAAATATCTGTCTGGGGACAGGGAAACACCTCTTATCAACAAGGGTGCCTGAATGAAACGTATTTGTATACCTAACCCTTAATTGTACCCCACAATATCATAATAAAAAATATTGATTAAAAAAAAAGAATTAGTTCAGCTTAGGAGAAATGATAATCTATTATTTTTCCTCCTCCCTCACATCTGTTCTCGATTTCTAAAACTATTATTAGCAAGAGATAAGCCCCGAGACGTATCTTATAAGTCTCATTTTCTTTTATGAAATCTCCTTTTTACTTGTAGTTATGCTTATTTTGCCAGTCTTCCAGTTAATTAATTTGGTTTCCAGTAGCATCCTTTCTAATATTTACTATCTTTATTAAAGTATATACTTTTTTGTTTTCAGCAATCTTTTTTTTTTTTTTGAATTTTCGATTTTCCTGTTTCTTGACAGTTGCTTTTGTTTGATAAATGCAATATCCTCCTGAATTTGACAGGAAACTTCGATTAGTATATTACTATAGTTCTCTCTTATTTTTAGTTTCAAGCTTTCTCTAAACATTTGTGCTTGTGAGCTTTAACATGCCACGTGGCCAGCAGAATAGCAACAGAATCTTTCTCCACTCTAAGTTTGACAAACATTACTGAGTCAATAAACAGGACAGAATTGCTCACTGACATCTCTCTTTGCTTGAGAGGTAGCTTTGGACAATCCTCAAGATTTCAGGTAGATGGATAGGGACACTTAGGAATTTTCCAGTTGTGGGACATAGTTTTCCCTCTTGCATTATTTGGTGGGAAGTTGGGAAGAAAAAAGAAAATCTAAAACAAAACAAGACAAAAAAGTTGCTTCATTTGTCTTCATGGTCACAAGATTGTTTTATTTGTTTTAATTTACACATGTATACATGTGCATATATGTGAATATTCAAAAGAAATTTTTTTCAGTACAATGAATAGAACTCCAAACAAAAGACACTTAATTCTAGATCAGATGGAAGCCTCATGTTGAAAAATAAAAGTGAGTAATTCAGTACAAATCAAGTTGAAACCATAATGTGCTAAAATGAATAAAATGCATATAGGAAAACTACACTAAATTATGTGGTATTTTATCCTCACTCACACCTACACTATATTTACTCTGAGGCTTAGCTTCTCACTGAAAAAGAATAAAACTAAAATCAAAAAAATAAAAATAAAATTTTGACCAGGCTGGAGGTTTACATCTGTAATCCCAGCACTTTGGGAGGCTGAGGTAGGAGGATTGTATGAGCCCAGGAGTTCAAAACCACCCTAGACAACATAGTGAGACCGCATCTCTACATTTGAAAGATGCAAGATTAACATCCTGTATATAAATGGCAGTGGTTTTTAGCTTAATTTCCAGAAGCAAGCATTCTAATCAATCAATCTATATCAAAGAACTGATAAAAAATTATCCCAGGTTTTTATCAATTTAGTCGACCTAAATAGTTTATCTGTAGTTTAAAGAATACTGTGCCCATCAAAACAGGCATTCCTTAACTCTGCATAACAGACACAAACCTCATACTTCATTTCTATACGGAGTCCTGGGATTTGTTTTTTACTACTTAGCAAATTTGAAGTATGTCTTCTGTCCTAATCGTGACTTAGACTCTCCTTTCCACTTATTTCAATCGATCTTCTACCAGATTTTGGAACTCCTTCATGTTTTGTTTCCACCTGGAAAAATTCTGATCATGGACCAATCTTATTCTGACATTCATGATATCTGGAGCTCAAGTCAGTAGTAATCATTTGACATCTCTCTCTGCCGTTGTTGACACACCAATCACACATCAGGCTGGTCCTTTGTACCCCTTGTGTGGTCTCAGATCTCTCTCTCCATCTCTACTGTTCCCAGTCCATTATAAGCAACACTCAACCCTGAACATCTCCCACTTTTCTCCATCCATTCTTTATGAAGCACTAAAATGATATTTTAAAAAGATCTGGTCATGACATTTTTCTGCTTATAACCTTTCAACAGTCTTCCACTTATTTTCTTATAATATAATAAAACCCAGAAAAATTAACATAGCCTAAAAAAAAATCATGAACTACTCCCTCCTTCCTCCCTATCCTCATGCTCCAGCAACCACTTGCTTCAGCCACAATGACTTTCTATTCATCCCTAAACTTTAAATGCTTTCCCCTTTAAAATAAAAAGCATCCTGTCCTATTTACCTAGCTAAGACGTACTCATCCTACAGTCCTGCATCTTTCATCCTCCTCTTTCACTCTCTTACAACACTCAGTACTGACTTTAACCACTGAGTACAACCATAAGTAAACAAAAGTATGAGTTTGGTTTCTAATCTCCCACCCCAAATATAAGCTCCAGGAGTAGCAGGATTACATCTTCTTGTTCACACTGTATTCTAAAGATATAGCTCAGAGTCGTGCACACATATTGATTGAATTTATGAATCGGATGTGAAGAATGGAAATCAAGAGGAGTTGAAAACTTAATAATGCACACTCACATATACCTAAGAAACTAAGAAACACTCAGTAAATGACAACAGATACTAAGTCCTTGTTGACAGAGTTCAATAGACCTTAAGAAATCCTTTAGATAGTTTGGAAGTATTGTTAGAGCAGTGTGATAATATAAACATAGAGAGGTGAACAGAGTGATGATTTTAAGAGATGAAGCAATAACAGTAAAAACCTGCTGAGAGCTAACTAGGTGTCAGACATTGTGTCATGCAGTTGATGTAAAATCTATTATTCACTCCTAATCAGAAATAATAGTATTGCAATCTCCATTTTTTAATTGTTGAAACAGGGACTCAGAAGAGTCATTTGGCTTATCTGAAGTCATAGCAAAATAATTATTATATGACCATTCAGGACACAAAGTCAGTTATGTCTGAATCCAGATCCTAAGCTCTTAACCACTATGCCATGTTGTCTCCTGATTTTGCCACTGGCATATTTGTGACCTTGGCCAATATGCCTCTTCTACTTAGTACACAATTGGCTTTTCAGTAAAAAAGTGATTTTAGTCCAAGTCACTGCCAAACTGCCTTCCACCTTTAACATTCAATAGAATGCATATTTATAGAGTCTTAGAAGGAACACAGTGAGACTGACATTCAATGATAAAAAATTTAAAATTACAATTTAATAATATGTCCTTCCCACCCTACTTTAGCTTTTCCATAAACAAAGTAGGTAACTATGCATTTGACTGAGCTATTGTTTCTAAAGCAATTTTATTAATACAAGCATAAATTAGGAAGATAGAGGGGAAATACAAAGCAAAGAAAATGAAAAATTGGGGTAAGTTTTGAAGTCAAATAACAAGAAAAAAGGAATATTCATTTCCTAATTTGCAAATTACATAACCAGTTAAGGCAGGTGCTCCAAGGTTAAACACAAATGAGGGCAAGGTTTGTCAAAGGAATAAACCAAATGTTAAAAAAAAAAATCACACTGTGTCAAACTGACCTTATTACTCATATAAAAAAGATCATAATAGGACAAACACAATCCATTAAAATATCACTTTAAAAATAAAATAGGATATTGTTTAATGTCTGCTTATATATCTAATATTCTACCAATCATCTGCAAAGAAAATGGCCCACCTCACATAATACAATGCTGGAACAGTCCTCAGGGAATGCAATAAAGGGGCAATGCTCAAAATGCTTGACAGACTGATAATCCATTTAATATTAAATCCACAGGACAGGGAAATGGGATACTTTTCATGGGAACTGTCTCAAAGGCAACCTTCTGATGCCTTGTGTATCCTTCCCCAGTGCTCAGTTAAAAATTAGCTTGTATCACCATATGAAAAGTTTGAAAAAGAACTTGAGATAGGTCAGGACAAGAAGACAATTTATGCCTAACATTTTTTTTTCTACTTTGATATTCTTAAAATATTAAGTTCATAAGGATAGGTTAGATATTTTAAGCTTTGGGAACATATTTTGAATTATTATTTTCTTTTTAAAATGCAGGGGAAAAGGTTCAAGAGAGCAGAGAGTTCATACTGAAGACCAAAAGTGTTAGTGGAAAGCTTCTGGTCAAAAGTGTACAGCATAATTCTGGAGCATCAGTCTTACACAACTATCTCCTGGCTCAGCTCCTGTCTTGTGCTAAGACAGTCAAAGCACTCCAGGAAAAAGTTATAGGCTTGTCAAGAATTCTAACCTTGACCAGAGACTTTATCCCTAATCCACTATGTCTCAGGATTCCAGTTTCATACACTAGGGCCTCAGAGGTTGCAAATTGAAAGCCTATGGGTCAAATCTGGTTCACAGATATGTCCTGCCTAATCTACCAGTGCTGCCTAAACTAACTAGGCTTTAAAAAACAAGGTTGAATTAGTTACCAACATTTTTAAAGCTGAATTCACCCTTCAAAAATCAAAGAAAAAATAGATTTCATACTTATCTTGAGAACTTGAAGATAGATCTAGAAACAATGAGCTGTTTCTCAAGTGGTAAGAATGGGTTGATGCTCTTCAGCATTGTGCATGTGGCATTTTCCAGACTTCTCTGCAGGCTCAACAACTTATGCATTCTATATTCTGACTCTCAAATGTAGGTTGCCTGCTGCTCTTTGTGATCCTTGCTGATGTGGACACATTCACTTTCCCATATCAAGAAAGATTGCTTCCACTGAATCTAGGTTCTTTTCTGATGTAGAACAGGAAAGAATATGAGGATAATCTCCCAATCATTTTACTCTAAGAGGCAAGCATTTACAATGGTTGTCTTTAGTGCAATAGCTGAGTGTGTCCTCCATTGGTCTTTTAGCAGTGGTTGAGACCACAACTACATTTGTATGATGAAAATTTATTAAATAAAAGCTCTTATTTCTTAATTATTAATGAAATGTGTTTTACAAAACATTGAATATATTTGTACTAAAATATTAATGGACAAAAAAATGAAGGATGGTAGACTTCTGGAAAAGTATCTTAACTTCTTACTTTTGGAAAAATTATCCCTCCTTATAAGTCTTTTTGTTATAAGTTGCACTTTCTACAACATAAAATTGAATGTGTAATTTTTGTTACCCTGTCCTATTTACCAGAGTTGTTAAAAGGCCCTCCAAATATTTTCATTTTTCCTATGTGCAACATATCCAAGATTAAAGAACATGTGTATAAAATCCTGGCAAATTCTACTAAATTGAATCCAAAAGCTAGTGCTTGTAATTTAGGGTTTGTGGAGGTGCCACTCTAATTTCAGTATAAATGAATTGTTCTTCTTAATTTAGGGTTCTTTTCACTCATTTTGGTAGATTTCTGAGAATGATTTCATGTAAGTGTGTGCCTATTCATCCATATTTCTTGGATGAAAACAAAGATTAATTCTACAGTTGATAAAATCCAGAGAGAAAAGTTTGTAAGCCAGGAACTAAATGATTCATGATAAACTGAAAACATCCCTTCAAAACTATAGCTAAGTCAGTTATGACAACCTGAAATGAGTCCAATAAAACTGACATTTATTGGACACCTCCTCTCAGCAAGTAATATTCTAGGACATCTCACAGGATATTTCACTTGATTCTCACAAAAACAGCTTTCATAGATGAGGAAATAGACTCAGATCTTAGACAGCATATCCAAAGTCAACCAGGCAGTAAGTTTAAAGTCAGATTTTGAACCCCCAAATTATTCCAGAGGTCTTTCATTTTTATTTTTATTTTTAGCAGCTTCTATTAGCAGTTTAAGGTTCCACTGACTCCAGAAACACTTTCCCTAAGACATCTTTTCCTCAGCTAGTTCTGTATAATCCCATCTAGCCTTATCAACTTTCTCTTCTCTACTTCAATAAACACAGACACATTATACCTCCTCGCCTGTCTCATCTCTTCCTAGAGTGAGCACCTTCTCCCTCTATCTTGGAATTTCATATCTTTAAAACTATCTTTCTCTAAGAAGCCATCACTCATAAATCCCAATTCTTTCTCACTTTTATTATTCACCTGGTCATAAGCAATCTATTGTATTATCTTAATATGTGCTTACTTCACTTACTTCACTTTTTTTTTCTAGTCCAGGTTTTACTCTGTCACCTGAGCTGGAGTGCAATGGCATGATCACAACTATCATACCTCATGGCAGCCTTGACCTCCTGGGCTCAGGCGATCCTTCTACCTCAGTCTTCCAAGTAACTGGAACTAGTTGGAACTATAGGCACACACCACCATGCTCGGCTAATTTCTTCTATTTACTGTAGAGATGAGGTCTGGTCTCAAACCCCTGGGTTCAGGTAATCTGGTCTCAAACCCCTGGGTTCAGGTAATCCTCTTGCCTCTGCCTCCCAAAGTGCTGGGATTACAGGCATAAGCCACCACACTCCGCTTAAAACAAACATTTATTGAGGGTCTACAAAAAATCTTACAGGTGAAAATAAATGCCTCTCCAAATCAGGCTTTATATACAGTTGTATTTCTTAATCTGGTTTCTCTCTTGATGTTCCACATGCATAATAGACAGGAAGTTCTCCTAGGACATCCACACCAGGGAGTAGAGAAATCTGATCACTGCCATTGCTACTGCTGCCACACAGTGGTGGTGCTGCTTAAAGATGCCACTAAGGAAGCTGGGCCATTGCTGCAATGGGCTCTAGTGGTACACGGCACTGGTATATAGACTGGTATATAAGCCCTTGTCCAGGCTCCATATGGTCTGTGGAGGATAATTTCACTTCCTGAATGCTAAGCTCTTTGAAGATGCCCAGTACTTCAGTTTCTAAAGTTCTTATAGTTCTTTTTTTAGTCCCACAAATAGTCACTTCCCAAGTCCTCAGCTGGTCACAGAACCATTGAGGCAAGAATGGTTCTGACATTTACATCTCTCCCAAATTCCATTTCTTTTCCCTCAAAGACACCAAGTATTTTTGCTTTTCAGCCTAATTTTACCCCTTTTGGGGCAGTGATTCTACTGATCTTTTCTTAGGGGAAATCTTTACATATATGCTTTTTAGGGAAAGTTATTTTTTGAAATCTCTTGCTCTGAAGAAGAAAAAAAGTAACCCAATTAAAACATATCTTCCCCATCTACAAAACATAAAATATGTTAAATATTTTGATAGAAAAGCAACGGTACTATGGCAACACAGTACAGGGAAACATACTGTAGACTGGAGGGTCAAGAAGGTGTTTGGGAGGAGATGGCATATATTCTGAGATCTTATGGATGAACAAGAGTCATCTAGGAACATTTTAGATACCACATATTCAAAGAGTCTGGGCAGACAAAGAGCTAGGTATGTTTGAGCAACCAAATAAAAGCCAGTTTGGTTTCATAGCAGAAACCAAGGGGAGAGTGAGAAGATGAACCCGGAGGTCCAGATCACATCAAGCTTAGACTACATGGTGGCCAAGACCCTGCCAGATCACTATCTTTAGGACTTAATGCCCACTGGTAGCCAAACTGAAATACATTTACCTAAAGACAGGTTTCAGTCAAGTCAAGGAAAAGACAAACAGTTGGGTCCTATAATACAGAGATTGTGTAGGTAGGTGTTCTCTATTCTTATCTTGAGACTTCTGAGTAACTAGCTACTCCAAGAGAATTTCAATGTCACTATTCTCACAAAGATCACTTCTTATAGACAGAAAATCTATATTCACATGTCCTGTGGCACCAGGTGCTTCATTTCCCCATAAAAGACAGATTCTCTGCAATCAGTAGGTAATAGGTCAGGTATCTAAGTCAAATTTTTACTGCTGTTGCACAGGAATTAATTAATGCAGGCAGGTAAGCATTGGAATAAAGAGAGACAGAGATGGGGAATTCAGATTTAAAAATAGCTTTCTGAACATAATGAGAAGATTATGTACAAGACTAATTGTATTATGATCCCAAGGTTTTCTGGAAACTAATCTTTCAGGGAAAAAATCATTAAATGAAAATGATTGGCAAGATGCCAAAGCTAGGACATTAAAAACACTTAACAAATTTTGAAAAGGTATCTGAACAGAAAAGGACACAGATGAGGGGAGAGGTTTTTGCTATTGTCAGATTAAGGATGTTGTTGTAGTTGTTGTTTGTCACCTATCACATCTATTTACCATGAGCAGGACTTTTTTTCCTCTGGGCAACCCCATACAGATAGAAAGAGATTCTAGAGATTTCATTTCCTCTGTATTTCTGGCACTTTTGTGGATCACACAGAGGATGATTAAATGGCTTTTCTGTATTGTTTGTTAAATTTGATTCTGCCCACGAATTGGGGGTGGTTCCCATGGGAACCTCTGAACGTGGAATAAGAGCAAAACAGATCACAACAATCATTCAAGCACACTTGGCAAAATACTTTATTCACCATTTCTGTAAAGGCAATTTTCTAGTGCATGTAAATCCAAGATCTAAGGAAGTAAAAGTCTGTTTTGTTATTGTTTAATCCCCATCCCAAGCAAAAATCATAAGAATTTTTTCACTTTAAAAAAGTTATTTTGCACACAGACTCACCTGTTTTGTCTCAACTCTAAGTGAACCACTAGCCAAAGCCAGTCATGCTACCAAGTCTAAGTTAGGAAGAGGAACATACCAGTATGTCTGTGGAGGAGGGGTGTCTCCCACTCTACATATCCAAACCTCACCCCCTTCAGTCTTGCTCCTGCTATAGTCTTCTCATCTCAATCTTCTATTTGTTTAGGACAAACAAATTCAGAGACATTCTGGATTCTTCTTTCCTGTACACTCTACTTATGAAGCCTTCAAAATATTTTCAGAATCTGCCAAAGCCCCATCATTTCTGCCATCCTCTTGTATAAGCCATCAGTTTGTCTTCTGACTTACTACATTATTCTATTAATAACTCTCCCTGCTTTTAACTGTGTCCCACCCCTGTCCAGTCTATGCCCTCCAAACCCACCCATTAGACGGCACATCATTTTGGCCGGAGTCAAATTGAAGTCATGACAATGATTTACAAGGCCTGACTTGATACCACCTCTTGACACTTCTCTGACCTTTTCTCTCACCTCACTTACCTCAGTCATTCTGCTCCTGTTGCAGAGGCTTCCTTGAGTCAAGCCTACTTCTCCCTTATGGCTTTTGCACTAGCTCTTGCCTATGCCTGGTAATTCCTTCCCCCAGAAACCCATATGGCAAACTTCCCTACCTCCTTCAATATTTTTTTTAATTGTCATCTACTTTATGAGACCTACCTTGACCTCACTATTTTAAATTGTAGCCCATCCACACCTGGAGTCTAATCTACCCACACACATTTTTAAAAACACTCATCAGCTAATATTGTACAGAATTATCTTAGAAAAAATTGTGCTTTATTATCTTAGTCTGTTTTCCATTGCTTATAACAAAATATCTGAAATTGGGTAATTTATAAAGGAAAAGAGTTCATTTCTTTCTGTTATGGAGGCTAAGAGAGGCCATATCTGGTGAGGACCTTCTTGCTGGTGGGAACTCTGCAGGGTCTCGAGGCAATGCAGGGCATCACCTGGCTGAGTGTGCTGACTCAGGTCTCTCTTTTTATAAAGCCACCATTCCCACTTTGATAATACCCCATTAACTCACCCATCCACTAGTTCATGAATAAAGTAATCTGTTCGTGAGGGCAGAGCCCTCATAACCCCATCACCTTGTAAAGGCCCCGCCTCTCAATACTGCCACATCAGAGGATTACGTTTCAACATGAGTTTTGAAACGAACAAATATCTCAACCACAGCTATTATGTTCTCTGATGTATCCTAAGCCCAAGCACCTTGAATAGTACCTGGAACATGGTGACAGAAATTTATTCAGTTATTTATTTCCCTCCTCACTCAGACAGTTCATTTTTTTTGCCTCAGAGTCCTGGTACATGCTAATCCTTCTGCTTAGATACTTCTTTGCCAAGATAGTCTCTTAGCTGCTTCCCTCTCAGCATTCAAGTCAGTGCCCCTGTGCCACTTCCTCATAGAGGCCTCTGATCCTTGCTGCTTAGTCCTGTTCTCCTAAATGTCATTTTCTTCATCATACTTCCACATGTTCAAAAATATTTATTTGTTTACTTGTTATTGTCTGTCTTCTCTGACTAGGGGGAAGTCTCCACAAGGACAAGATATATCTGTCCATCTTGCTTATCATCTACTGAGATAGAACAGTGCTCAGTGGACCACTAGGAACTCAAAAATATATTTGCTAAATAAATAAACATTCTACATAAAGAGGAAGCAAAACAAATCTTGTCTACCTTATGTAGAAGAAATATGATAATTGCATTGAAGGGAGGGCAAGCTTTAAGAAATTAAACAGAGGAAACATGAGCTTTGTGGTTAAACAGAATGTTCCCAAGTTCAGTCATCCTTAACATCTGCAGAAGAGTGCCCTACTTGTCCAAGATAAACATGCTTGAGAACTACTTTAAGAGTAAAACCAAGAAAAATAATCTTCTGGTGCTAATTTTAGGTTGACTAATTTCCTCAATAAGAAAACATGCATAAAATGAACAAGCAAGTTATTTGATGTTTCAAATGATTAAGTGCAAGCTGAGATAGCTTTGAAGTAACTGCTACATAATCCCCAGGGGAGGATTTGTAGACAAAACTGGACTACCCCTTGGAAATAGATTTCTAGTAAGGGGAAAAAATAGAAAAACATATGTCCTACACCTGGGTAGAGCTACTTAAAGTTTAAAATATCCAAAAAATGGCAAAGAAAAAGATATTAATTTTCTAAGAAATGTTCAGAAGTATATTCATGTTAAGAAATAAGTTCAGAATATATTACAAATAATAAACCACTAATATTTAATTGAAAATTTTTAATGCTTTTTTTTTTTGCTTATTACAAACACTGTTATAAATGCTTTATATGAATCTTTTTTTTGAGTTGGAGTCTCACTCGTCGCTCAGACTGGAGGGCAGTGGCCGCTCCCAGCCACTGCAGCCTCGCCTGCTGGGTTCCGGCGATCCTTCTGCCTCATCCTTCCAAGTAGCTGAAATTACAGGCAAGTGCTACCACGCCCGGCTGATTTTTTGATTTATTGTAGAGATGAGGTCTCGCCAAGTTCCCCAGGTGGGTCTCAAACCCGCGGGTTCAGGCAATCCACTCACCTCAGCCTCCCAAAGCCCGGGATTGCAGACTGAGCCACCGAGCCCGGCTGCTTTATATGAATTTAACAGCACCCTATGAGATATATAATCTATGTCTATATTAGAAACGAGGAAACAGAGGCAGAGATAGTTTAATCAACTTTGCTCCAGAGTATATTCTCTTAACCTCTGTGGTAAATGCTTCTTGAAGGATTATATTGGGTGCTTACAATGTGTCAAGTATGATGTTAATCACTTTGTAGACGATTGGCATTTAAATGTATGCAAATAAACCTATTTATTTTTAAACTTTAATCTTGCACATATCCAGGTACTTTAAAACATAGGCAGAAAGAAGGCTATGCTTACCCCATTCCTGTTGAATATGCATCAAAACTCAAAAGTTTGCTTGACAACCTTGTGTAAATAATTTTTGGCTATTTAACTATCATGGGTCAGGTCTCTGGTTATATTATCAGTATGAGGAAGTAAAAATACATAAGTCAACTATGTAACCTGCAAGACATCTGGTTCTTGCCTTTTTATTAGACAGTAAATTAATTATATATTACAGGGAAAACTCACTGCATCAAGTTATATGCATGTGAACATTACTAACCTTAAAAACTGCGATCTTAATGTATGTATAAGTATAGATTTAACCCATCGAAGTTGGACTGGATAAAAAAAAGTGGTACATATACACAATGGAATATTATGCAGCCAAAAAGAAGGACAAATATATGGACTTTGCAGCAAATTGGATGGGTTTGGAGTCGATCATACTCAGTGATTTATCACAGAAACAAAAAACGGAGTCCCATATGTTCTCACTCATCAGGTGACCTTGAACAATTATAATGCTTTAAGAAAGTGATTGACAATAGTGGAAAACTGTCAGGGGAATGGGGGTGGGACTGGCAGTTGATGAAAACTGCTGGGGAGGGAGCGGCATACCTCATCAACAAGGGTTCCTGCATGATCAATGTTTGCATACATAACCCTGAATTGTACCCCACATCCTTATAATAAATAATTTTTTAAAAAAATTTAAAAAATACACATGACCTAGAGTACTTCTAAATAACATGCTGTTTTGAAAATATCAAATAGAGTTGCAGAACATCAACAATATTTCTTGTGACCTGGAGGAATGGTGCTCTCTAATTATGAAGGTCTCCGTCAACTGCATATAAAGCTGAAGATGCTTTTAGGGTATAGCAGTAATTGAGTGGGGCCTTTGAGGTATACATTAATTTCAAATTCATAACTTATGGTGAGTGACATAGTTCTCAACATATCCTTCTCCAGACTAAAGGTTGCCATTGAACTCACCCTCATGTGCATTCTGTGATCTGCATGAATAAGCCAAATGGAAGTGGCTTATTAGAACAAAATAAACCCATTGTGTACTGTCATGGGATTTCTATAATCCTAGTAGTCTTTGCTCCACTCCAAAGCTGAAGGCCACCACAAGGCAGACAAAACATTTCTGAAATGATATCATCTAATAGTTGACCCCAAAGCTTCACACACTGTAACATTTGCCTGGTTCACTCTATATTAAACACAAAAAACAAATATCATAGATTAGAGCAGAATCAATAAAATATACAAAACTCAATACAATTAAAGAAAACTTGTAATACATTAGTATTTAAGATTGCAATAAGAGAATTAATAGATTTACTCCATAGACACCACAGACACACATACCTATAAACACACAAAGTCATGGTAGTAACGGCATATAATGTTTAATTGTCATCTAAAGGTAATTCAGCAAAATGTGAAAAAGTTTTAAATATACATTTCACAGAAAATTACATTTGTCCTTGACTTTTGCTTGTCTCTGATTCACATTATTAACACATCATAATACAGTATAAATGCCATGTATTGGAACTATCCCAAGGCATCAAGTTATACGGAAGGAGAGACACATTAACATTCACTGACTCATTTAATTTTGTTATCATCTGATAGTAATTAAGTTCACTTATCAAGCCTCATAAGATTTATGCAAACTGGATAATTTCACCTAACTATCATAGCCCAAGAAATAGTGTATGTTTAAAGTCAAAAGTTATAAAATTACAGCTAATCATACTACGATTTTTCTGAATGATCTTTTCTCACAGGACTTACAAAAACTAGACAAGTTTGTCAAACCAACACAGTCCCAAAAAAGTATGTGTTTAAGGCCAAAGCTGCAGAATTGCAATTAGTCCTACCTCTATTTTTTTGAATGATATTTAAAAAATCTCACCATCAATCAGCTATATGAGAGCTATGAAATACTTCCAACTTAAGACAGACTATACATGCCTTAGGATAGGAAGACAGAAGATGCTAGGAGTAAGCATCAGGAAAATCTATATCAATGTAAGCAGTGTGAGAGTGAAAGAGGAATCGATTAGAAAAGACACAATAAAACAGGCAGCTCTGATATGAAATTTGAAAACAGGAGCAAAGTTTCTAATGAGTGAAAATGGATGAAGAGACAAGTCTTCGAGGTAGAGGATATCACATAAGGAAAGATAGAGAGACTGGAAATTGTGAGATTCATTTGGGGAAAGACAGGCCATCTTGTCTTATCAGAGCCATAAGTGTAAAGCACAGAGAGGAAACTAAAAGGAAAAAAAAATCTCCAAACGTAGACTAGAACTGTTATCACAAAGGCCTGAATTCAGGCGAGAAGCCTGTGACTAATTTGAAAGATAATAGTAAGCCATTGAAACCTGTTGAGGTGGCAAATAACATGACGGAAGCATGTTCAAATAAAAAAGACCTCACTGGCATCTCTACAAAAAAACGGGCTAGAAAGGTTAAAGAGTGCAGGATGAAAAAAAAATGTGTTAGGAGATGTTACAATAGGAGACCATAAAAAATAATTAACAAATAAAAGTAATCAGTTCCATTTATGGTACATAAAAACTAATGAACCTTAGATTCTGTTCTGGGTTCTGGAATACTTAATATGTTGGTTTGCTAAAACTACTGGGAGATTTTTTTTTTTTTTTTTTTGCTATTGTTTGTTTTTATTTTATATCCCAAGATATAAAGAACGCACATAGTTAAAATCGCAAATAGTTTAAAAAATCCAAACTAAAGTGCTGGAATGCTTCAACAACTAGGCATTTTCTACAATACTACAGAATGAAACGTGAACTCTAAAGATAAAAGAATTGACATTTACTGAGTATCTGCTGGGTAACAGGCTTCACAACATCCTTGGGAAGTACAGATTATCACCATTTTAAATGTATGGTGACACATGACTAACATATAACAGGGCAGGGACCAAATCGAGGTTTGTCTGCCTGAAGTCATCTCATCTTTTTTCCCTACCACACTGTATTTGAACAAATGACAAACTGCAGGCTACAAGCATTCTGTGGGTCATAACCAGTATATTTTTTGCAATAGGATAAAATGCAAAATATCAGCAAGCACTGACCATAATAAATAAGAGTAATATTTTGTGAAATAATTAGTTATATATATATGTATTTATATGTGTGTATTTACTGAAACAGGATATAAAATGTATTTTTTACTTTAGGTAATAGCAAAATAAATTGGAAAGCTACTGTACTACAAGTTTCTCAGCCAAAATGTAGATAGATGTTACTCAGCTTATTTTTAAGAACAATCAGTTTTACTCTGATCTTAAACACTAATAGCAATTACTCAAGGTTTAGCATGTGCTGACTGAATTAACAGAATAGCCAATTAAATTATTCCCTAAACCACAGAAAACAAAATCAATATATAATATTTAATATAAGGTAAAGTCCTGAATTCCTAGACACCCCAAAAATATAGATAAAAATTTAGTATTTCTTTTAAAAATAAAATAGACATCAAATTAAATAATGTAGCAACTTTACCTGTTTTCCATATGACTTCTAAATTTACATAACTATTTTCTGAAAATGGTAACTTATTAATTCCCTAATAAAATTATTTAAAAATAAAACTAATGCCAAAATTTTATTTTTAAAAAATAAGGGTTATTCTAATGTAGTAATTATAGCCTCCTGGATTTTGTTCCAGTCAATCCTACTAGACTAAATGACCTTGATCAGATAACTTAAGCTTTCTAATTTCCAAATATTCTTTTTTTGTTTGTTTGTTTTGTTTTGTTTTGTTTTTTTGAGTTGGAGTCTCACTCTGTCACCCAGACTGGAGTGCAGTGGCCACTCCGGGCCACTGCAGCCTCGACCTGCTGGGCTCCGGTGATCCTTCCGCCTCAGCCTTCCAAGTAGCTGGAACTATAGGCGCACGCTACCACGCCTGGCTAATCCAAATATTCTTATATTAAAAGTAGGAATGATAATAATACCATATTTATAAGGTAGTTGATGAAAAATTCCATGTTAAGTGCTGAGCAAGACTGCCAAGCTCTTAGAAAAAGTTCAACAAATATGATTGAAATTGCATTTCACATTTAATGATTGGCATGATTAATTTATGTCAAAAGCCAAGTGTGGCTTTCAGTAAATTTCATAATTATACTAAACGTGATGCAAATGAATCAGAAAAGCTAACATTTTGAGTATATGTTATCATTATTTCTGATGTCCCTAATTTATCTGTCCTTTACTATCTTTTCACTCTTTGTGAACTTGAAAAAATTAAAATCACAATCTCACCTTGCCACACTATTATGCTTTACATGATTATTTCCAGTCCTCCAATGGGAAAGGCTTGAGTATCAGTTCTGAAGGATTAATGGTAGTGCAGGGAGTAGAGTGAGATGCAATGTGACAAGGCCAGAGTTACCAGGCCAGCGACATGACCAACTGTACCTTAAAATTCCCTACATGGGTTCAGATCACTGTGGTGTGATAAATGTGTGGACTGCTTTATAAAGAATCACTTTACAGTAATTTATTTCTGGGGGTAAACAAAATGCCACCAGAATTAATTTGATGAAATGACAAGAGAACACAGATTTTAGTTGTGGGTCATAAACTCTCTTCATCTTTCTGTTCCTATATTTCCAAATGAGCAAAGGAACTGTGAGGTAGAAAACCACTTTCTTTGGGGAGAAAATTCGGAGTAATAAGTCTAGAACACCAGAGATAACCTTCATCTGCACAACTACTGTACTTTCTTGAGATCAACCCCCACCTCCAATTTTTTTAATCAGGAGTGCTTTCCATTCGGAGGAAAGAGGATGTATATCATGGCACAAAAGCCTTATAATAGTATCTGATCTTTCCTGCTTATGCATTCCTATTTAAATAAGTACAATGAATCTGATATAAACAGAGTGGTTCCAGTGTTGAGAAATTTCTCCGGGGAAATACTGGGCAGATTTTCTCTCTTAACAACAGGATTAGAACTGATCTGGCTTTGATATATACAATTCCAATTTTAAAAATTTAATCCACTAAACTTAATTGAGGGCTTGCTATATGCTGGGAACTGCTTTGTCTTTGAGTTCTCAATTTCAAGTTTGAGAATATAATTAACATTAGGATCTGGGACCAGAATTGTGAATACAATACAAGTCAGATCCTCAAAACTTCATGTCGCTGTATAGGCAGAGTTAAATTAACTACTCTAGGCAGGCAAATGCCACACATACCCCTCATAACCATCCTTTACCCCCCAGCCCTGAACTTGATCTGTGTGCCTAGCCAAAGCTGGTGATTTTTCAATAATAAGAATGGTTTTTCAGTCAGTTGCTTATCTTATGCCTCTTGAACTTCTATGAAAACCTATGAGGTAGACACTAACAAACACTGTCTGTTGGAGTACATTACCATGGGAATAATCTACATAAAACTTTTTAAGTAAAAGAAATTCCTGTTTTAGTAACCTAAAATTGGGAGAATTTAAAGACTAGAAGCTAGAACCTCCAATGAACAGAAGTATCGTAGGCCCTTATATGTGGGCTGTGATCCAAAGAATAGATAGCAGGCTGCACTAAAATCATGAAATTCATGGTAATTGCTCCAGTTCCAGCTGCTACAGATGCCTAAATCACAAAAGCCCAAGAGGTAGATATTACTAACCTCCCATACGCTCTAATTTTCATTAGGAACTGACGAAAGGAATGGAACTTTGTTTACATTTAATTTGACTTTATCTTTTTAGTTCCAATTATTGTTGCAAATCCCAAAAGGGGGCTCAGAGTCCCCATTTTCTCTCATACCACTTGTTGCTATAGTTCAAGTATGTATACCCGAATAAGCCTAAAAAGTAACCAAAATATTTTGGTACAGATAAATTACACCAAACTTGTGTTAGGCATTGAAATTAGTCATGGACACCTTTAATTAGCATATTCCCTTTAATGACTCATCATAATGTAGAAGCTCAGGCTCTGGGGTACACAGCATATCAGTTTGATTACTTATTCTGCACTTATAACAACAGAACCATAAACAATCACTTAACCCTAAATTCACTCTCCTCACACACAAATCAGAGATAATAATAGGGCATACACTTGATGATTCAGCGAGTCAATAAACAACAGGTGTAATGCCTAGCACACAACATGCATATAACAAATACTTGTTATTAATGAATTTGATGATAGTAGAATTTAGATGTTCATGAACTGGGCTCAAAATGAATTCTGCTGGTGATTCTGAGCCTCATCTCTAGTGTGAATTTTGTCATCTACTTCTAAAAGTTGTGAAAACTAAACAAGAAAATGAATATTATTAAACATAGCATGGTTTTAGCACATGGTTTGGATACAATCAGAATTGAAAAACTTTGGTTTAACTTCATTAGCCACCAAAACATCTGTGAAGATAACTGCAAACCAAATCTACAAATAGAATAAGACAAATGGAAATATTTTATTAATTACTTTGGTGACAGTTAATTCCAAGCTACAAAAAAAAAAAAGGGAACTGTTAAGAAAAAAAGAAAACATACAATAAAATGAATATGAACCACAAATCATGTGATGGTCAGAAAGGCTGTATTGCAGTACAGTGAACCATCCAGAGGGAGTGAGCATGGTGCTCCAAGTAACCTCGAGAAAAATCACTTGTGTAGTAAAGTCACAATGCATGACATATACTTGAATCTGGTTAAGAGAGAAAAGAGGTTAAGTATTTAGAGCACTCATCTTGTTCTTTCAAAGACAAGCAAAAGTAAAGCACAGTATCACTGCCTGACAACTGCAAAAAATACAAGCAGCCCATTCACAATACCTGAGAGTTACATGAAAATTCACCCTTTAATTTTCTCTCAAAGTCTCACATTACATGCCTGAAAACAAATTCTTAGTTTCTATTAAGCCCTCTTCTCCTTCTCTACCTCTACCCTTCTCCTCTTCACTTCTGTTCTGTCATTGGTAAAATTAATTGCACTAGCTTGTAAACTGTTAAGGGAGGAGATGATTAAGAAGACTGGAGTGAAAAGTGAAAAGATATCAAAAAGGTAGGAAAGACAAGGCCCTATCTCTAAAAAACAAAACCAGGTTTACATGTGAACATTAATAATTGCCTATGAAAGAAACAATTAAAGTGTCATAAAATGATTATGAGAAGTATCAGGAATGAAGAAATATGTAATGATGGTAGCAGGGTCTAATGGCCAGCAACTTTGGATTCGTGGAACTACATTTGATTACTGATTTAGTCGTTGGCAATTTAGAGTACTTCAAACTTTAGTGTTGAAGATGGATTTATGAAAGGGATGCAACTGCCAAAAGCTTTAAGCTTTTTGGAGGTAATCACAAGAATCCCACTTAAAAGTATTTCATAGTGAGAATACATCTGCCTGAACACCAATATGGTATAATTCTGCTTGTAGTAAATCTGAGAACAGTGAAAGTGTAATTATGTAGTTATCAATTTGAGACTCTGAGAGCTATATAATTTTAGAATATGAGTTAAAGATTAATTTCAAAAGCCTCAGTGAACTTTCTATGGTTTCTTCAACTTCACACCTTTGTTCATTTCCTATTGCTGCTGTGAGAAATTATGACAAATGCAGTGATTTAAAACAATACAAATGTGTTAGCTTACTGTTCTGTAAGTCAAAAATCTAAAATGGTTCTCACTGGACTAAAAGGGGTCTCACTGGACTAAAATTAAGTGTTGGCGGGGCTGTTTTCTTGCCTTTTCCAATTTCTAGACACTGCCCATTCCTTGGCTCATCACCCCTTCCATCTTCAAAACCAGTGATCACATAATCACAACTCCTGCTTCCCTCTACAATTTACACTTGAAATTCGAATCCTCAGGATGATAGTATTAGTATTAGTATTAAATATGCTAGGTTCACCAGGATAATATAGGATATTTTAACTACCTTAACTCAATCACATCAGCAGAGTCTATTTTGCCACGTGATACAGCATATGCACAGGTTCCACTATAACATGGACATCTTTCAGGGGCACATTATTCTGCCTACCACAACAGCCCACGTGACAACTTTGTTGAAAGATGCCTATTGTAACAGAGAAAAATCATTGAAAATGCTAAGGTGTTCTGCATTTAGGAATTTTCCTCCAACTCTCCCAGTGACCAATATTCCAACTGAAGAAGAGGAGTAAATAATATCTCATTTGAGGGCTTCATATAATTCTTGTACAGCCTTGTAGACTGTATACTAAGTGTGGTTAGGCAGGCAGATTACAAAACTTGGAATCTTTAAAGAAAAGGAGCCGAAACTCATTAAAAAATTGGAAGGACATATACACGATGGAATACTACACAGCCATAAAAAAGAACAAAATCATGAATTTCGCAGCAACCTGGATGGAACTAGAGTCTATAATACTGAGTGACCTCACACAGAAACAAAGATCAGAATATCACATGTTCTCACTCATATAATGGACCTTGAACATCCAATGTAATACTATAAGAAAATGACTGACGGTACTGGGAAACTATGGGGGGGAGGGGGAGGGGATAAACAGTAGCAAATATCTGTCTGGGGCTGGGAAAACACCTCTTATCAACAGGGTGTCTGAATGAAACGTAATTGTACACCTAACCCTTAACTGTACCCCACAAAACTATAATAAAAATACTGATCAATTATTAAAAAAAAAAAAAAAATTGGAAGGTGTTTTTGTCACAATGAAATAGTCAGCTCATGCATATGTAAAATACCTCAACATAGAGAAGTAGAGATGACATACATGAGCTTTGTGCTAATATACACAGTACCAAACAAAGGAAACCATGCTTTCATATATAGCTAGTTCTTAATTGGCCTGTGCTATGATTTGAATGTGAATGTCCCATCAAAATTCATATGTTGAAATCTTAACACCCAAGATGATGGTATTAGGAGTTGGGCTTTTGGTGAGGTGATTAGGCCATGAAAGCAGAGCCTTCATGAATGATATTATGATATTAGGGCCCTTATGAAAGAGGTTGCGGACAGGTGTTAACTCTTCTACCATGTGAGGACACACCAAGAAGGTGCCATGTATGAATCCTCAGCAGACACTGAATCTGCAGGTGACTTTATCTTGGACTTCCCAGTCTCTAGAATTTTAAGAAAGAAATTTCTTTATTTAGAAGTGACCCAGATAATGGTAATTTGTTATAGCAGCCCAAATGGAAAGAAAGTCTGATTTGGGCAACAGAGGTACTCATCTTTGGTTAATCATACAAGAAATATATGTTCTCTTAGGAGTCAGTAAGTAAGGATTCTAAAAAGAGCATTCTTTTTCAGATTTGTTTTGTGGATTAGAAGGAAAAGATGTGCATATTTGTGATAAGTGCCTGACTGAATTAAATAATGAAACGGAACCAAAGTAGAGTGACTACCCTGGGAAAGGATGTGCACCGCACATCCTGGCATAGATTTTCCCAGGCCCTTGGTTCCGGAACCACCCAGTTGCTATGACATTCCCCAATCAAGCAGTATTGCAAGAATACCCCTCAACTCAAGTTGCCATTATCATCCCATTAGAATTTCACTGACAATCTATGTCCACATTTCCCAAACTATGTTCAGCTTTCAAGGTAGCTTGAGGTAGTTCACAGTTTCAATATTATATTGTACTATATTCCTTTTGATTATGTCATACCTTTGAAAAACTAGATTCATAGCCATTGCTATAGTAAAATGTGCCACATGAAAATCGATGTGAAGCCAGGCTCGTTGGCTGAGCCTGTAATCCTGTGCCTTGGGAGGCTGAGGTGAGTGGATTGCCTGAGCCCGTGGGTTCGAGTCCCACCTGGGCAACTTGGTGAGACCTCATCTCTACAATAAAACAAAAAATTAGCCAGGTGTGGTAGAGTGGGCCTGTAGTTCCAGCTACTTGGAAGGCTGAGGCGGAAGGATGGCCAGAGCCCAGCAGGTCGAGGCTGCAGTGGCCCGGGAGCTTGCTACTGCACTCCAGTCTGGGTGACAGAGTGAGACTCCAACTCAAAAAAAAAAAAAAAAAAATCTATGTGAACAGGAAACCAGGTAGCAGAGTCCAGTCTAATTCCAGTGTTTGAGAAATCATTCAGTGCCCAACAGCCTTACTATTAGTAAGCAAATGTGATTATTTAAGAAGTGGAATCAAAGTATTTTTCTTTCAATTTGTGTATATATTTTTTCAAATTATATTAGGACATTGATTCTTATTAATTTGTTTCAACCTAACTACTTATTGAATAAAACTACTTAATATTGAATATATTTTTTTTGCCCTAGGGATGCTATGAAAACATTACTGAGATACTAAGGGCACTATGGACCAAAAAGCTTGAGAACTCTGGATCTATGCTGTCTCATTTAAAGATTTGAAGGAATATTTACAAACACTGATTCTCTCATTTCATTAACCAAGCTCAGTACTTGGAAGGCAATATTCTCCCTCACCTGTTGGAGGAAAAAAAGATGTACTACCCAAGCACCCTAGAAAAATCTCTTTTCCCCTTGCTTCCCAGAAAATCCACACCCCATAAGACCATACACACAACAATTGTCTTTGCTTTGACTGCTCTATTAGTCAGAGTTCTCCAGAGAAACAGTACCCACAAGAGATAAATGATAGATAGATAAGATAGATAGATAGATAGATAGATAGATAGATAGATAGATAGATAGACAGACAGACAGACAGACAGAGAGGAGATTTGTGAGGAAGTGGTTCACATAATTATGGAGACTGGGAAGTCCTGTGAGCTGCCATCTGCAAGCTGGAGATCCAGGGAAGAGTTAATGATGTAATTCCTGTCCAGGGAGCCAATGGTGTAAATATCAATTCCAGGACAGGAGAAGATAGATATCCCAAAGCTCACACAGGTAAACAGAAAGAAAAATAGGCAAGCATTTCCTCCTACTGTCCTTTTGTTCTGTTTAGTCCTCATTCAATTGGATAATTCTCACCCACACTGGGGAAGGCAATCTACTTTAATGTTAATCTGATCATGAAACACTCTCACAGACATACCCAGATTTAATGTTTAATCCAGGCATCCCAGAGTGTAGTCAAGTTGACATGTAAAATTAACATTATAGCTGCCAAGTATCTGAAGCCTCTTCTTCTTCTGGGATATCCCCACTGTAAGATGGTGTATTGGGAGGTGATCACATTCCAGTTATAGAAGCCAAAGGAGCAGACTACTTACTTTCCCAGCCTCTTTGCAACTTGAGTACTAATGTCTGATACATGACAACCAATGAGAAGCACTGTGCCCAGGTCTCTAAGCTGGGATCCAGAGAAGCACAGAATAAGAAGCAGTGTTCACATGGTGGCAACAGAGGCAGTGACCACATGCAGTCTCCAGCAGCAGGACAGGGTGTTCACACACTGCTCTCTTGGTGTGGTTGTAGCTGGGGGATATCTGCCTGGCCTCTTTGTTGTTGCCACCCTGTAAGACTGATTTGCCAACCTCCCTGCTGGACTCAAAAATTCTTTAAAAAATTAATTTAATTCTGTTTAAATCATCTGCAATAGTTTTCTGTCACTTTTGAGAAAGTCATGATGTGCACAGTTCCCCAAACGCAATCTTCTTTCTATACAAGGTTCATAAACCTCCCAATGTGATAAAGTTACATAAAATAACTCACAAATATAACTTAAGCAATTGAATCACCTGCAGGCAACAAAACTCATTTTGAATAAAGAATCTTTGAAAAATCTCCCTCCCCCATAATTGTCATTTATAAGAAATAAAAATGTGGAAAAATACTAATAAGACGTCTTGACTAAGAACACCTCACACTTCCAGAGTTGAGAAACTGAAGAAATGGTTTCTGCCTCCCTTTCACATATTCCCTTTGTCTGTAGTGGCAAGGCAGTATCCGTTGCTGATATCTCTGGTTACTTCATTTAGAATAAAACCTAAATCACTTGCTTTTTATGGGTAAGGCTGACATAACCTTAAGTAGAGCAATATGAAATGTGCCACTATAACATATGAAATTGACATTTCATGACCATTTTAGATACAGTTAGATGACCTCAGTCCTAAAGATCCATTTTAAGTGAGGGCCAGAGTTTTATTTTTTGACAGATGGATGCCATAGCTGGAGAATTCATTTACATTATATCTGAGCTCAAGTATGATCTACACAATTATTTTGATTCAATGACTTTAAACTCTGCAAAAATATTTTTCCCCTCCAGGATTCTAATTTGTTATATGTCACAAATTTAAGAACTTTTTTTTTACAGTTCAGAAATTATATGAAGCTGGGTGGCATGCAAATAGTTCTTCAAACTAATAACCAAACTAATAATATACATCTTTATAATGAGCTAATTCCCAGAGTACACTAATAAAAAAATGAACACAGTCAATTGTATTGAGTTGTATCTGTAATTACAAATAACATAGAGTATGCTGTTCCTTTTTGCATAGTTAAAATATTCTAGGATTTCATTTTTCTTTCTTTTTTTAACATAGAAAGCAATTTCAGCCATTTAATTTTCTAAAAATTATAGTCTCAAAATCAATTATTACATCATTTCTCAAATTCAACAACACTCTGAAAAATTAAAAATGCCTTAGAACATTAATAGATACAGGTTGCCTTTTTGTTAAATTATTCAAAACACAAGCATAAAAAAATGGAAGAATAGCACCAATGTGTTCACAAAGACCAAATAATGGCAGATGAAAGACTAATTCAGGGAGTCGGGAAGATGATAGCCAAGTTAGTCGGAATATGTGAGTCCCAGTATGAGTGAGTGAGTGAGTGTATGGAAAATTTTGTATATGTGCTAGTGAGCAAATGGGCGTGTGAGTGGCTGACTGAGTGAGGGCTAGGGAGCTAGTGGCCACAGCACTCCTGGTGCAGCGGCTGTTGCTGAAGCTGCTGGGCTTGGACCCTAGAGATTCTGGGGATGCACAAGCTGAGAGTAATTTTTTTTAAATCAACAAAACCCTTCCTGAGAAGAAAATGCTGGGAGACTGACTAAGTGGGGGCTCATGAGAAAGTGGCCAGGGCCCTGGTGCAACAGTCGGTGTTGCAGCTTCTCTACTTGGTCCCTGGCTATTCCCAGGTCACAGAAGCTGAGCACCATTTTTTTTTAAATGGACAAAAGTTTTCCTGTGAAGAAATGGCAGGGAGAGACTACCACCCCAGACTCTACCACAGCACTGCAGAGGGAGAGACTGCCAACTCCAGGCTTTGCCTCACCACTTCAGTGCCTGGCCAGAAACTGGCATCAGGGGAAGGAGTCCAGAGGTACAGTTCCACCAGAGTAGACACGAGAGTCACCCCACTACCATCTTGAAAGTGGGACAGGAAAGTGCTCCGACTTGCTCACCATGAAGCAACAGAACCAATCTCTGTGACTGGCAGATTAACTACACAGGGATTGATTTTTGACTCAGAGGGAATATCCAGAAAGCACAAATTCAGAGGGACTTGATGAGTGCTGAGTTACAGGCACCCCACCGCCTACCCTGATCCAGCCGCGGGACAAACGGTGGCCAGAAAAGGACAAGAAATGACTCCAAAGAGATCAGTGGTGAGTCTGGGGCTGACTCCAACCCCTTCTTCCCCAGCTATCCTCTGAATTTCATACCCACACAGCTGGGTCATAACTGAAAGAGAAAAATCAGGTGGCCCAGGATGTGAGTCGCAATAGGAGAAATACATTCCAGGCTAAGCATGGCTGGGGCACCCCACGCAAGTACATACCCAGGGAAGAGACAATCAAACATCTCCCGACTGGAGGAGCTCTCCCTGACCAAACCAGAGTGGGAGGGGAGGACTGTAGCCCCACCCACTTCCACTGTCCCTCCTCCTTCCCTACTCCAGACACTGAGGAGAGAGTGAAAGAAGTGGCTTTGCAGGAGAGACCAGATTAGAGGAACAATTACAGACACTGCCACAAAAGGGCAGGGTTTTTTTTTTTTAATTTTTAACTTTTTAAACATTTTTAAAAAATTGCCTTTTTGCTAGTTCACTTATTTTTAAAATATTTTTCCTTTGTGCATGAATGTGTATGTGAAGGTTTGATCTGTATCTCCCCTCATTTTTTTTCTTTCTTTTCTTTTTCTGTTTCTTTCTTCTTTTATTGATCATTTTCTGTTTATGTGTGTATGTGAATGATTGAGTGTTCATCTGACAATTTTGTTGTTGTTGTTGTTGGTTTGTTTTTGCTATCATTCTTCTGTTTTTTTTTTTAATTTTCATTCTTTATACTTGAAGGTGTGTGTCAATATATGTGTGAGGGTTCAATCTGAATTCCTTTCTTTTTTTCCTGGTCTTTCTGTTTTTCTTCTTCATTCATTTTGTGCTAGGTGTGTGTGTGTTTAGTTTTCTTGTTTTTTGGTTGTTATTGTTTGTTTTGTTTCACTTTGTTGTTATTCTAGTTTGTTTTGGGGTGTGAGTGTATGTCTCTGTGTGTGAGTGTTCAATTGTTTTTTGTGTTGGTTTCTGTTTTATATCATCACATATAGTGATGGTGGAGAGTGGATCTTATACCACAATAAGTGAACATTGTAATTTACAAGTAGTTTCTGAATCCCAGCACCCCATCCCTTTATTTGACTTACAAAAACTACAAGAGACAGCAAAGCTTCCCATCTACAGGTTCTATTTCAAAATAGAACAAATCTAGAGCATGGATCATGAAAGAATAGAGGGCTGAGCAAACATCAGAAGGGAAAGACTCCCCCACTGACACTGACTAATAGAATTAAAGAGAAAAACAAGAAATCTATCACAAATTAGGAAAAAAAAAAAACAAAGGAAGGCCACAGGCAATTTCAAGTGTACCAAGAAGAAAATTCCTGAAAAATCAGACCTTGGTGCCCAAACAATGGAAGTCACCAAAGACTGGTCCCAGAATACAACAGAGATTAGAGAATGGATGGAAAGAGTAGATAAAACTCAAGAAAGACAAGATGCAACACTGAAAGAACTTGTAACAGAGATTTTGGCAATGAAATAAATAACAAGATGAAAAGCACGGAGGCAGAATTAATCTAGATGAAGAAGGAATCTCAGAACTTGAAGACCATGATATGGAATTAACCAGGTCTGTAAAAAACATATAAAGAAGACTCAGAAAGAAAGAACAAAGCCTACAAGAGATGTGCAATTATGATCAGAGGCCCACCCTATGTCTGATTGACATCCCAGAAGAAGAAAGGGAAATGGAGAAAAACCTGGAACAAGTATTATAGTAGGTAATCCAAGAATACTTTCCCCATCTCACCAGAGATGTAACCAGCCAGTTTCATCAGTGATGGAGAATTAAAATCCTTCCCAGATAGTCCCTAGGACATTATGCAGATTCCAGACAAGCTCTAAAGGAGACACTTTAAAAAGTATTAAGCACAGAAGAAATAAAAAAAGAATGACCACACACTTCTCAAGAGAACAGCAGAGCACAGAATCAACAGAGAATACAGTGCAACAACAAACTTAAACACACACACACATCAATCCCAAAGCCAAAAGAAAACAAGCAAACAAAGAAAAAACTATATAAGAACCTCATACCAGGGATGAACAATCACATTTCAATTATCAGCCAGAATGTGAATGAACTAAATGCACCAATGAAAAGACATAGGATGGCAAAATGGATAAGAAACCATGATCCAATTATTTGCTGCATCCAGGAAACTCATCTCACCAAAGGTATACACACAGACTCAAAGTGAAAGAATGGAAAAAAGTTTCCAGGCAAATAGATCACAAAAGAAGGCAGGAGTTTGATTTTAATATCAGACAAAACAACCTTTAAGCTATCAAAAATGTAAAAAGATTCAAAAGGACACTACATAATGATAAAAGGTTCAATCCATCAACAGAAATATCCTCCTAAACATATATACACCCAACACTGGAGTATCAGCATTTATAAAGTAACTATTAAGTAAACTAATAAAAGATATTGACTCTAACACTATTATAGCAGGAGACTTGAATGCCTCCACTAATAACCATAGATAGACCATCGAGGTAAAAAATCAACGAGGAGATCCAGAACCTAAACTTGACACTCAACCAAATGAACTTAATAGATATCTACAGATTATTCCACCCAACAACCACAGAATATATATTCTACTCATCTCTACATGGAACATATTCCAAGATCAATCCCATCCTTCACCATAAATCAAGGATAAACAAATTCCATAAGTTTGAAATCTTGCCATGCACCTTCTCAGACCACAGTGGAATAAAAATAAATAGCAACACCAACAAAATGTCCCCAAAGCCCACAAAGACATGGACACTAGACAGCATGATGCTGAACAACTATTGGGTCAACACTGAAATCAAAGCAGAAACTAAAAGATTCCTAGAAACACATGAAAATGAAGAAATATCCTACCAAAACCTCTGAAATGCCATGAAAACAGTTTTAAGAGAGGAATTTATATCTCTGCGAGCACACATCAAAAAAATGGAAAGATCTCAAGTTGAAAGCCTAACAAATCACATAAGGGAGCTGGAAAGAGAAGACCACCAAAACCCCAACTTTAGCAGAAGAATTCAAATCACCAAAATAAGAGCCCAAATATGGGATATAGAAGATTAAAATATCATAGAAAACATCAACAACCCCAAAAGTTGGTTCTTTGAAAGAATTAACAAGATTGATGGTCCCCAAGCCAGAATGACCAAGAAAAAGAGAGACAAAGCCCAATTAAACACAATCAGAAATACAAAAGACCAAATCACAACTGACCCCAAAGAAATACAAAAGATTATCAGAGATTACTATGCACACCTTTATGAAAACAAAGTTGATAATCTAAATGAAATGGAGGACTTCCTGACATCATACAATCTCACCAGGTTGAAACAAGAAGACATTGAGACACTAAATAGACCAATAACAATCCAGGAAATTGACTCTGTCATATGAAAACTACCTACAAAAAAAAAAAAAAAAAAAAAGTCATGGATCGGATGACTTTCCAGCAGAATTCTACAAAATGTACAAGGAGAAGTTGACACCAATCCTATTGAAAGTATTCCAGGCAATTGAGAAAGATGGAATTTTCTTCAAATCATTTTATGAAGCTAACATCACAATTATACCCAAACTGGGTAAAGATCCAACAAAAAAGGAGAACTACAGGCCAATATCTCTTATGAACATAAATGCAAAAATCTTCAACAAGATTCTAGCAAATCGGGCCCCAAAACATATCTCAAAAATCATCCACCATGACTAAGTAGGCTTCATCCCCAGGATGCAGGGCTGGTTCAAAATTCGCAAGACCACAAATGTCATTAAATATATCAACAGATGTAAAAACAAGAACCATATGATTATATCATTAGATGCAGAAAATACTTCTGATAAAATCCAGCATAGTTTCTTTATAAAAACCTTCAAACATCTAGGTATAGAAGTAACATACCTCAAAATAGTTAAGTGCCATCTACAATAAACCCACAGTTAACAAATTGCTAAATGGAAACATTTCCCCTGAAAACTGGACCAAGACACAGCTGCCCACTCTCACTTCTCTTATTCAACATTGTGTTGGTAGTCCTAGCTAGGGCAATTAGATAGAGAAGGAAATCAGGGGTATCCAAATAGGAAAAGAGGAAGTCAAATTATCCCTCTTTGCTGATGATATGGTCCTATACTTCAAAAATCCCACAGAATCTGTCATAAACCTGCTTGCACTGATAAAGGACTTGGCAAAGTCTTGGAGTATAAAATAAATGTGCAAAAGAAAGTTGAATTCTTATACACCAACAACAAGCAGGCAGAGAACCAAATAAAAAGCACAATCCCATTCACAATAGCGACCAAAAAAATGAAATACCTCGGCATCTTCCTAACCAGAGAAGTGAAAGACCTTTACAATGAGAATACAAAACACTGCTCAAAGAAATTCAAGAAGACACAAACAAAGTGAAAAATATTTCATGCTCATGGATAGGAAGAATCATCATTATTAAAATGTCCATCCTACCAAAGCCAACCTACAGATTCAATGCAGTACTCATTAAGTACCAACATCATTCTTCTCAGACCTGGAAATGACAATACAGAAACTCATATGGAAACATAAACAACCACAAATAGGCAAAACAATCCTTAGCAAAAGAAACAAAGCAAGAGGTATCACACTTCCAGACTTCAAACTTTTCTATAAGGCTATGGTAATCAAAACATCCGGGTATTGGTACAAGAACAGGCATATAGACCAATGGAAAAGGGTAGAAATTCTGGAAGCAAAGCCTCAATTTCTCAACCAACCCATCTTTGACAAAGTCTCCAATAACAACCACTGGGGAGAGGAGAACCTATTCAGTAAATGGTGCTGGGAAAATTGGCTGATCACATGCAGAAGATTGAAACAGGACCCCTACCTATCACCATGCATAAAAATTAACTCTAAATTCATCAAATACCTAAATGTAAAACATCAAACTATAAGAATCTTAGGAAATACAGGAGATACCCTTATGGGAATTGGAACTGGCAACCAATTCCTGATCAGAACCCTAAATGCCCATACCTTAATAAATAAGATAGACAAGTGAGACCTCATCAAACAAACAAGATTCTGCAAAGCAAAAGACAGGGAGACAGCCTACAGAATGGAAAAAATATTTGCCAAGTGTATATCTGACAAAGGGCTAACATTTAGGATCTACAAGGAACTTAAATGTGCCAAAAGGAAAACAAACAAACAAACAACTCCATTTAAAAGTTGGCAAAATACATGAGTAGACACTTCTCAAAAGAAGATATATGGTCAGTCAACAGACACATGGAAAAGTGCTCAGCTTCTATCGTCATCAGAGAAATTCAGATCAAAACCACATTGAGATACCACCTAACCCCAGTAAGATTGACTATCATTAATAAAACAAACAACAACAGATGCGGAGAAAAAGGAACTCTTCTACACTGCTGGTAGGAATGCAAACTAGTGTATCCTCTTTGGAAGACACTGTGGTTATTTCCGAAAAAACTAGAAATTGACCTTCTATATGACCCAGTAATTCCCCAATTGAGAATGTACCCGGTGGAACTCAAATCATTCTACAAAGAAGATACCTGCACTTGTATGTTTGTTGCAGCTATATTCACAATAGCAAAAACATGGAATCACCCATGTTGCCCATTGAAGCTGGATTGGATAAAAAAAAATGTAGTACATACACACAATGGAATATTATGCAGCCATAAAGAAGGAAAAATGTATGAATTTCGCTGCAACTTGATGGATTTAAAGTCAATCATACATAGTGATCTATCACAGAAACAAAGAACAGAATGGTCACTCCATTCATTCTGAACAACAAATCTGGACATGGAGAAGGCAATTAGAGCTGCACTTGTAAAGGCAACGAAAGAGTGTATTTTAATTCAAATGGTTCCCATACCAACCCTTCATCTACATTGAACAGTCCCACCTCCCAACACAAAAGCTCTGCCCCCAACACTTTGGCTCTACTGCTAGCCTTGGAAAACCTACAAATGTATGCTGATTACATTCATTTCTCTGGTGCTTCTTCCTGGTAAAACAGGTCTAGAGTACTATACTTCCAATATACCATCATATTCTCTCTGGCTCACTTATGCTACCATTGTTTTGTGTTTCTGGTTTTCAAGGGTCAAGAACTACCTACCATTACATCGTATAGAATAAAAGAAATATATAATCTTAAAGTTGATATTAAATTTGCCCTCTTTTCAGACTATAAGTATATAGTACTCATATTTTACATAACACTGTCAGGAAAAATAATATTCTAATGAGCATGCCTCTATTCGAGTTCATGATACTCATCATAACCCCAAATCCTCCTGCTCCAGGCTTTTAGCCTATGTTCAAGTCCTACCTTTTTATGTCATCTGGCTTCCTCAAGGTCCACAAAAGCCATGTCTAATGTTCTCCTTTCTGTCCCTGCCATACCCTTTTCACTGCTAGCCCCAGAATAGTTTTATTTTAAGGATTTCATCGCACTTCACAAGATCAGAGTTTCTCAATCTTGGCACTGTTGACATTTTGGGCCTGATAAGTCTTTGTTGTAGGGTGCTGTGGTGGTTCATTTTGTGTCAACTTGACTGGGCCACAGGGCATCCAGACATTTGATCAAACATAACTCTAGGTGTATATGTGAGGGTATTTTGGATAAAATTAAAAGGTGAATCATTTTACTGAGTAAAGCAGATTTCCCTCCATGTGGGTGAATCTCATTCAATCATCTAAAGACTTAATTTTTTTTAAAAGGGTCAATAAGAGGAAACACCTCCTGTCTGATTCTATGAGCTGAGACTATCATATATATTCTGTTTCCCTGGAGAATTCTTACTAATAAAGAGCTCTCCTATGCATTGCAGGATGCTTAGCAGCGTCCCTGGCTTCTAACCACTAGATGCCAGTAGTATCCCCTTATTATGAGAACCAAAACTGTTTCCAGCCATTGGCAACCACTAGTTGACAACCACTGTTACCTGGAGACACCATCAAGAAAACAGGGTCATATGAATCTTAAAACCTCACAATTGTTTTTAGCAATGATTATGCTATCATTCACAATACCCATCTTCACTAAATTAAGAATGCTTCTACCCTCTCTTCTCATAGCTCTTCTCTGCTTCAGACTGGATCCTACCATCCATCAACCAGCCTGTCCAGTCTTAGTAAAGCAGTGGCTTCAGATCCATGAATTCAAATCACCTGCGAGGCTTGCTCAATACATCAGTGCCCTGGAAATTCTGATTCAAGAAACTCCACTGTGGGACCAGAGAATTTTATTAATACATAGCTTCAAGGGTGATCCGATACATAACATCAATAGGAGCAAAACTTCCTACAATTACAACAAGGATTCAGAGGTAAACGACACAAATACCTCATTCCCCAACTCCCAATGTGATAGTCTTTCAGTAAGTGAAGAAAGACCATAAAATGGGTTACTTCTTCAGATGAGGACAATTTTTTTAAAATTCCATCAGTTTTAAAAGAATTACTTTTCATTGCAGAGAAGTGAGATAAGTCGTGGAAAAGAAATATAGGTTTTGTAAGAGCCATATTCAATTTTCTTAGGAAAATCATAAGAAAACAATAAGGCTTTAAATCTAATTCTTGGAAAGTGATTCTTAATAAATCAAAAGATTGATAAAAGGACCCAGCCAGTGATAAATTTTAAAAAAAGGATATAACCTTAAATTAAATAATTTATGAACTCAGGCATGTAAGTAATTTCCTAAAATTTCCTAACAATTCAAGCTGCAGGCATATATTTACTTTGTTACATTAGAATATAAATTTCTCATCCTAAGGGGTTTTCATTTTTCCAGTTTAAAATTTAACAGCAAATCAGTATATATTAAGAATAATGTAACTATCTAAAATTTTCCTCAAAATAAAATCTATGTACATCTACAAAAAGTACAAAAATTAGAGACATTTCAAAACGCTTTGGAGAAAAGTTGAGTTATCCTCAATTGAGAATAGGCTGACATTGGAATGTGCAATTTGTTCTTTTTTATTTGAAAATTTTCATTATCTTCTTCTTGTCCCCTCTGATAGCAACAGTCATAAAATGCATGGAGACTCTAAATTTGGTGAGACAATGACATTTAAGAAACCTGAAGAATTACATGGGAAAACAGGATTTACAGAAAATGCCCTTCAATTCCAAACAACTGTAACATAAAGAAGATGGTCCAGGTATCTTTTTCTCTTTCCTTTAAAGATGAAATGAACTAAATAAAGCTAGAATGAATTACAAACAAGAGGGAGTAAACTTAATAAATGTTGAAGTCCCAACCAACCCCTAGTTGCCTCCTTCTCTTTCTTCCCAATCCGTCCCATTCACCTACTGCTGATTGTTCTGGTGTTCTGATATCACATCCTTAATTTCCTCCCCTCTGCATCCTTCCGACGGCCTTCTTATTTCTTTGTGTCATTATCTCCTTGCTCAGTAAAATCACCAAAGAACCAATTTTTCTTTGACATTCACTCTGGCAGCCTGTTCCAATTGTTGGAAAGTTGTTTGGCTAACTGTTCTTTGACTCTCGCTACCACTTTTTCAAGATCCACCACATCTTATTTCCCCGATAGTTTCCTGTCATCTAGAATGGGGATCTATCAGAAGTTTTAAAGAAGATACTTTATGACAATAAAGTTCGTTATTGTAGAAAAGCCCATTCATTGTGAAAAAATAAATGTAAGTAAAAAAAAGGCAGAATTTTATAAACTGCTGCTGTAAGCAGGAACAAAGAGAACAAAGAAAGAAGTGTAAAGGGAAAAAGCAGGAATAGCTCTAACCTTGAAGCAGGCATTACTCCTTTCCTGGAAACTTTCTCTGTAGACATTACACAGTGGATCGTACCCTTATCCTTCGCAACTGCATAACCAGCTGCATCTGCTTCTGTAAACTTGCTTGCTTGCCCATGCCTCCAGAATGTTGCAATAAGATTCCTGGGAAGTCCCAAGTTCTATCTCTAGCCTGCCAGGATGTAAATCTAACTATATAAGACAGCCCTGTGTTGCACCTCGGGCCCTTGCTTGGAACTAGTTCCCTGCAAGCGGCTGCTGGCCAACAAGAGCCTTGACTAATAAACCTCTCCTTTGCTAATTTAAGTCGGTGGGCTGTCATTTAATTGCTCAGATCCTACTTCACTGCATTAAGGAAAAGCAATGGCCATCTTGGATGCTGGCCAATCACAAATATTCACCCTCTATACCTGTCCAGAGAGTGTAGAATTATCACTATCCTCATCACAATAGCAAATTGTAATGAAACCTCTGAGGATATTAGACATAAAGATCTTGGTGTATGGATTGTCAAAACAATGATAATAAAACAGCTGCTCACCTTCATTTGAGAAATATAACACATTATCTCCCTTCTTCACAACAAACCTGTTTTTGGATCTCTACTGGTGAAAAACTACCAAGAAATTCAGTGACTTATTACTATAGATTATTACTTCTCATGTTTCTGTGACTGATCTGGGCTCAGTTGGGCAATTTTCCCTCAGCAACTTTCATGCCGTTTGAGTCAGATGGTACTTCAGACTGAAATGCACTGATGGCTCCCTTGAGTGGGAAAGCCCAAGGTAATTTATAAGTCTGACACAACAACTGGGAGAACTGGAACAGCAGTTGACTGACCAGGAATTAGTTTTTCTCCAAACGGTTAGCTTGGACTTCCTCATAGTATAATGGCCAGATTTCTTAAATGGCAGTGGTGTCTCCCAAAGTGAACTTGCCAAGGAAACAAGATGGACACTGCAAGCCTTTTTATGACTTAGCCACAGGGAGTCATGCAGCATCTCTTCCACTGCCTCTGCTGGTTATACAGGAACAGCTAAGATTCAGTGTAGGAGATATGACCACATAGATTATGAGCTTCCTAAGGCTCTTTGTGCCATCTTATCAAATATTGGGAGACATATTGTTGCTCTCAGATTACAAATAAAAAACAGGCTCATTGATTCTAGGTCTGAGATCCAAGACCTGTAACTTGTCTGAACTGGTAACAAAAATTTGGGTATTCAGATACTTAAGTCCACTGTTCTGCTAGGCAAGTGTAAACTGAAAATAAATTACACTTATAAAGGTAAAAAAAATTTCATTCATATGTTAATTTCATCTGCAATTAGTTAATTATCCATAGAGAGTGGACATTTTAGGGGACTCTGCTGTCCCATATGAATTATACTTTCTTTCCTAGCAGTAATCAATTTTCCTTAAGGAACACTATTCCATCCATGCTGGAATCATGATACCCTGCTGTACCATAACTAAGGGCAACACATGCTCAAGTAATATCTCCATCCCCCCACCTCTATCTCTCTCATGCTCTCTCACGCTCTCTCATGTTTTCTCTTTCTCTCTGTCATCTGAATCTTTAAAATGGTGGAAGAAAGACCGTAATATTTTAGGCATTTTTATTCCAGTAGCAATGTCCTAGAGACACTGTGAAATAGTTGTTGCTACTAAGACACAGCCCTTTACCCCAACCCCCAGTTATCCCCTGGGTCTGGTACTTGGTCGCCTGATGCCCTTCCTATTAATTTCCTTCGTGCTGATGTAAGACAGAGTCTATAGGCTGCCGATCAGAGACACTAAATAAAGGAAGGATAACTAGTAATTACGTACCCCAGCTTGGCAGTCAAACAAAATTTAATTTAAAAATGATTCTGTTACTTCCTTACTAGGTATATGTGTCCTTAGGCAAGTTTCCTAACATTTCTGAAACTGTACCTTCTCTATAATACAAAATTAACACTATCATCTTCAAAGAGTTGCAAAAATTAAATAAGATAATATAAGAAAAGCACCATGTTTCTTGTTCAGAGTAAACTCAATAAACATTAGCTATTATGTTTAATAGTACAGGTCCATAATTTCTTATCTGCAATATCCAAAAAGTGCTCACTCAAAAGTCAAACCCATTGTCCCCCATACCTGGCTTAGGATTAAAAGATGTTCTTTTTGATCTTTATCTTATTCAAGCACCAAGAACTACCAATATTCTTGTCTAAGACTACACTGGAATGTCTCCTAGCATACAGCCTAAGTAGCATATTACCTTTCTAAAATCTAAAATTCTAAAACACATTTGATTCCAAGGATTTAAGATATGAGACTGTACATATGTAAGTTATTATTATTCAAAACATCTATAATAAAAAGCACACACACTAAGAACAATGACTGTAGAGAACTGTAAGTGATCTTACGTAACTGAGACTATTTATCAAAACAGAAATTATACTAGAGCCAATTTCAATAACAAATAAACATTTTATACTGAACTAATACAGCTTATAGAGGCAAATTGTGCCAAAGGAACAAATTTACATATAACTTGATAAGCTGCTCTACAAATATCCTACTTCTAGTTAAGGCATGTAATTAGAATTGCTTCTTCTGGCTTTTTAATTTAGAGTATGTTTAAGAATTTTATTTTATTACCTGAATTAAATACCATTGGTTTCACACTTATGGGTTTCTCACAGGCTTGCTGTTCACTCATATTGTATCCTCTTCCTCATATTGAATGAGACAAATCAAAGATTTGTATTATGATCCCATCCCGCTACTGCTGCTTTTGTGTATATTATTAGTTCTGGTTCTCAATGGTTCAGAGCTTCAGAAAAATAGACTAAACTGCTGTAGTATCTTTTCTTTAGGGTTAAATTTTACCTTCAGGGAAAGATTCTAAGTTTTTTTTTTTTAAATGGAAAGTTGGGATAAAAGTATCAACCCCCATATGATAAAAATGATAATTAGAATTCAAATTAGATTGACATATGGACAAAGCTATATTACTTAAGATAATGTATAAACTTATGATGTGTTCTATAACTTTACCACTATTGTTCTTTAGATCCTTTTTTAAAAATTAGTCCATAAGATGTATTCTAATTCACAGTAGAAATAGGCAAGCAAGTGAAAATATACAAAATTTATATATAATGCTAATTTTGAAAACCTTCACTTAAGAAAACATGTCTATTGACCACAACTTGCAAGATTCATTCCTGAAACCACCAGTATAAATGTGTTTGAAAGGATCTGTTCATATAAACCCTGATACATGCTATGTAATTTCATATACAGTTGGTTAAGTAGGAAAGTAAGTGAAAAAATTGAGTTATATAAAAGCCAAAAAGTTTGCTCCATGTCCTAAAAGTTAACTGCCAAGCAGGTGGTGCAAAAGACCGTTTGTTAAAAACAATCTAACTTAATAACAGGGTGAAGAGCTTCTCTCCAAAGTCTCCAACATATTTTTGGTTTCCATGATTTTTTTCAGTGAGCATCTGTTTTTAAGTAAGTAAAAATATACTCAGGAAAAATAAGTCCTGTTACAATAAATTAAAATCAAAGTCCAGAAACATGTCCTCTTTACATGTGTGTTCAAGGAAATTTAATGCCATCAACACTTGATTATTTCCTAGAATGAAAGAAAATGCAAAATAGCATAACCAATACAACTTTCTTTATAGATTCCTACACCATGTAAAACTACTGGTTCTGACAGGTCCATCAAGGAAGCCAACAGTTCTTTTGTTTCTCATTACAAATAGCTGCATCTAATGTTCATGAAAAGTTGTTTGCAGGGTTGGACAAGCACTTGCAATATTCTTTGGGATCCTACTATATCACAGAAAAATATGAGTTTCCTATTACTAAAAATTAATAACAAATGAAAAATTTTAGAGATTGGGGAATTTCAGGTTAATAAAGTTTGTGAGCTTTTGTTTTATAAATAATTTATCTGATCTTTAATATGTTAGTTCTTATTATGAACCAAAAAAGGCATTTCCCAAATATCTGACCATGGAAAATGTTGGACTAAAACTCCTCCTTGCTCCACAGAGCAAACTTTGAACAATTATTTCCTACAATACATCCTAATCAGTTCATAGATCTAAGAGTCATGTAAAACCAAAATCTAGTCTAATTTTTAAAGTTTCCAGAGGTAGGAAACTCACTACATGTAGAGGCAACACATTCATTTGTGGATGATTCCACTCATTTGCCTCCTTATGATTTATTTTGTTTGGAATCGGACCTCTGTGCAAATGCAAAACATATCTAAGCTGTTTTACACCTGAAATTGTTTCCCACACAAGAAGACTACTTGCATGTATTTACACCACTGTAAGCTAAACATTCTAAGTTTTTCATGGGACATGGTTTGGGATGCCATTATCATCCAAGCTAAGCTCCTCATGATACATGCTTATTTGGCTAAATCTGTCTTGGTGTAGATCACAGTCCTCAGATTGTGATCATATCTGAATGCAGGATTAACACTGACTAGGTTCCCTGGGTCCAAGTCTTGGCTCTGCCATTTACTATCTTTAAGACTTTGACAAGTTAGCTAACATTTTAAGTGTCACTCTATTAGTAAAACAGTAATAACAATGATTCTTGCCAAGGTGAGGTTTCTGTAAATATTACATTAAAAATATTGAATCTGTGACACAATCCGTGTTCAATAAATAATAGTATCAATATGTCCATTTTGAAAATACGTGCTTTCTTCCAGACAATTTTAAAAAGTAGAATTCACCAAGTGCTCAACAGTGACTGATTGGCTCAGAGTTGCAATCAGCAGGTAAATGGAACTTTGAGAAAAGAAACTGACAGAGGATTAAAAATAAGCCACAAAATATCTGCAAGCAGATAAAGCCCTGACTGCATAATCGTTAGCAACCAGACTCTATCTTTGTCTTCCCATGTAGTAACATGTCACTTTCTTTTAAAGGTTCAGTGAAACACACCCTGCAAAAGCCTTCAATTTGAAGAGAAATGGGTGTGTGGAAATAAATATATTTTACCAACATGGACTTCATCTTTTCCCTCCTCTGCTTGAAAGAGTGGCATTGAAAAGCAGAACAAAATTCAGTATCAAGTTATCGTCAACTCTTGGTCTGATGCCACTCAGGTTTGAGCTTGCTTTTGACTACACAAGTGGAGCTTGCAATCTTTTAATTTGGTGCATGACTTATAGTTCCCTGTAGCACCTTTTAAATACTGGCAGAGTTCTACAACAATGATGAATGTGGCTCCATTTAGCTCAAACCTCTCATATCTTATAGGTGCAAGAATTCTTGGCACTGAGCAGCTGAATTGAAGTTGGCATATATTTCCAATATGGATTCTGATCCTCCTATAATTGGTGGGGTTGTGGAGAGCTCTTGGCAGAAGTGTAAAAAGCGAAGAGACTCAAATTATCTCTCATGTACTTTCTTTGATATTTTAGGACTGTTCTTGATTTTTAACAATCAATTGAAAAAGCAAATAGAGAAAAAAGACTGGTTTCAATCATGGTGCTTGTTCTCAAAGCATTATGGAGTCTCACAGAAGTCAAATTAGTCCGAAGTTTCCACTTATAAGGATTAGGTTACTCCTCTTTGGTTCCCTTCACTTAATTTAATCAAATATTAATTTTTTTTTAGAGGGAGGGCACCCCCTAAGCTCTTAAGGATGATTCACAGAAAAGTCTTTCCAAAAGTTCTCTGATGTACTTGTTATCTCTGAACACCCTGACCACTCTTTCAGCCACAGTATATCAGGGCTGTAGTGGGAAATTGATAAAGGGCAGCCAATCTACACTGTATCAGGTGTACTCTACCAAGGGCACTGCCTACAGGATTGAGGAGATGGTGACTTAACCAATCCAGTTTTTTTTTTTTGAGAAAAGAGCAAGTAATTCATTGTGAAAGATGAAAAACAAACCACAAAGGTGAGAAACAACAGGCAGGCAGAACATTTTAAATATGTAACCAGGTTCCACAAACTGCTAGCACTCCTAATCAAGTAAAAGTCTCAAAGGATCCCACATAACCATCCAGTTCTGAACTACTATTCTTCTTAGTGAGGTCCAGGAGTGTCCCAGTTGTACAGTTTTTCCAGAATTCACATCAGAATTTCCATGTGGAAGATAGTTCTATCCTCTATATAACTGTATTTCACCTTCTGATAAATCCTGATAAAGGAACATAAATAAGTCTCTTGCAACCAAGGGGGCCAAGTACATTTAAAAGTAACTTGATAAGTTTTCAACTATGTTTCAGATTACATTCTCCCTTCTTCCTCTCAAACTTGCCATACACAACATTCCATTTTGTATGTCAAATTATCTCAAATTGCCATTCTATTCAAAACAATTATACACTAAGGAGCTAACACCATCAAGTATAGGGTTACAGATTTGCAAGATGTTCAATAAATCATATTAGTTAATGATTAAATAAAGTCCACAGGACAAAAATTTTTAAGTCAATATTTCTTAATTATATGGCATAAATATACTAGAAACTCAGATCTCTATTTCTTATTGCTCAGAGAGTACAAACAAAGGTGTCTGATAAAGGAAGTAAAATTAAAATTCACTCATATATACTGAGCACTTTAATACTAGGAACTCTGTGATACAATGAAATGTGCCAGGGACTGGGAACAGAGCCAAGACAGAAACACAATCAATAATCTCAAGGATCTCCATCTATAGACGGTATGGGCAAGAAAACAGCATACATAGAGATGTATTTTTTTCATTTTCCATTTTATCACATAAGAGCCTGTGGGTTCTAACTTGTTAATGATCCTATGAGCTTCTCAGGAAAAACTACATCTACTAGAGCACATTGCATAAAAACAGTGAATTGTTTAATACTCAGACATTGAGATGGCTATGTTTAGGACTTCATGGTCAACAGATGCTTGCAATTAAGATACACTGTGGAAAGAGCTTTTGATACAACACAGAGTCACAATCAATGCCGATCACACTCATCAGGAGGGAAATCCTAAATATGACAGGGCTTTTGAAATTAAAACTCTCACACATACACAACAAAAATAAATACTAAGGGACCTAGAAAACTTCATAGAAATCTGTGCCCGAAAGAAATGAAATCAGTATTTCAAAGATTTAGACCTAGAAGTGTATTGGGCGCTCCCATGTTCATTGCAGCGTTATTTGCAATAGCCAAGATATGGATACAATCTAAATGTCCATAGACAGAGAAAAGGTAAAGAAAATGTGGCTTATATACACATTAGACAATTAACTTTAAAAAAGAAGGAAATTCTGCTTCATGTGACAACATAGCTGAACCGAGAGGGCATTATGCTGAGTGTAATAAACCAATCGTAGAAGATCAAATACTGGACGATTCTACTTATATAAAGTATCTAAAGTAGTAAAATTCATAGAAACAGAGAGTAGAATGGTAGTTTCTAGGATCCATAGGAAGGAAGGAAAAACGAAGTGCTATTGTTTAACTGGTATATGGGGTACAAAGTTACAGTTATGAAAATGAATAAGTTCTAGAAATATGCTACTGCAAAACATAGTGCCTATAGTTAATGATTCCATAGTGCCTACAGAAAACAAGTAACAGAGGAAATTGATGCTGGTATATTTTCTTTCATTACCACCCAGTTTACATATTTATTTTTGATAATCCCTTCTCCCCATCCTCATCGTCTCTCCAAAAACTCTCTCAGTGGGTCAGATCTTTTACCTGACTTGTGGCACACTCTGACAGGATATATTGCCAAACAGTTGAAACTGATTTCCCCCCCTAATTTTCAACCTACATGCAAGCCTGACCATAGGGAAATTCCTCTCAATTGCTCTTCTGACACTGATATTCTAGGGTTTTGTAATCTGGTCTCTTTGTTTTTTGTCTTGTGGAATTATTAGACGTTCTTCTGAATTCTTGCCTTTGACTATCCTACATCTTAAATAACCCTAATCTATTTATATATTTTGTCATTCTCCAGGGCCTAATCAAGAATAGTTAATTTGGCCATGCACCATCTTCAATGGTCTTTATTTGCTACACATTTCAGTTTTACTTAGAGACAGAAAGTTGGGATGGACAGTGCTATGATGTCAAGTTGCCTGGTGATCCCAAATGTAATTCTTATGTGTGTTAAGTTGTACAGGACAAGAACTGTAAATCTGAATCTCTAACAATTATTTCTTAGTTCCAAAACACAAAGTAAATTCCTAAGGAAATCTACAATAAATCATCATATGTCACCAACTAATTACAGTCAGTGTAATGCTAGAAAACGACAGCATCTCAATAAATCTTGTGAGATGTCTGTTCAGAAGCACAAGGGTATGGGCAGCATGAGAGAGCCATGCTATTGCTGGATACAGGAGTAGCAGAGATATACGAGCATCCCTTTAAGCAGCAAGAGGACAAAAACCAAAGAAAGAGACCATTTAGACAAGGACTGTCTAAAATTGTTTGGATACTAACCAGAAATAACATTTTTAATGCATAAAGACTTGTTAGGAAAAGTGATTCAAATGGTCAATTGCAATGATTCAGTAAAAGGGAAGATTCTGAAGGCAGGTATAGCTATGTCACAAATGTTGGTGCAGTGTGGAGGAGAGAACAGAGATTTTATTACTGAAATGCCTCTGCTAATTATTAGTTTTGTGACCTACAGAAGTGCACTCAGTCTTTTAGACCTTAAATTTCCACATTTTTAAAGTGAGGATGATAATTCTGATCTTGGATGTTTGTTGTAAATATTAGAAATAATGTATGCAAAGGTGTCGGGCATACTATTAATGCTCAACAAATGAGAGCTATTATTCACTTTTAACTCTCCTATGCCTGACTGAGGGTCTCCAAAAGATCGGCTAGGCTATCACTTTGCTGAGGTTGCCCTAAGCCAAGAACATATAGTTCTGCCTTCTCCTTGCTGTGCAAATTCAAAACCAGTTTGGACTGTCCAGGCATATCAATATCTTACCAATGGTACCCAATATCTCATAATATAACATGGCAATTATATTATGCTCTGAGATCCTTCAATGAGCTCTTATAGCTGATTAGGGTAAGAACAACAGCCAATCATAACCCTGCACAAGAATATCTAACTTAAACTGTTCTACTTGGATACGTGATCACTTGTAAGGCTTTGTGAAAATTGCTAATGTTGACAGATTATGAAATGAATTTTTGCTAAACACCAAGGGATTACTGTATCAATTTAAAAGTTATGAAGCCATTGTGTTGAGAATGTAAAACGTGAATTCTTTGCAGGGCAATCTGGAAATAGCTATAAATGTTTTAAAATGTACGAAACAATAATTCTGGGCTGAAAATTTCCAATTCGTCTTTCAGGAATTTTTTCTACATATATACTTACATATGCAAAAATAATGTTTATAGTGGTAAAGATCTGTAAAAAGCATAAATGATTATGAGGGAGGTTCTAGTAGTATAATCTTTGTACAACATAGTAAATACTCTGAGTAGACATTGGCAAAGAGGAGTTAGTTATGTATAGACAAATGTTCTGGTATCTAAAATTCATCTTTAAGTGAAGAAGGGATATTCCATGCCATCACTTTTATAGTTAGCATTCAGATTTTTTAATTAAAGAAATCTACTAATATATATGTGCCCATGTACAATAAAGGTCTCTGAAATGATAAATAACAGCAACATTGACTGTAAGAAAAAGAGTCAACAGAAAGTGACAAAAAGAAAACTTAGTTTTGACCAGGTGCCTTTTTATATTATTAAACTGCATACTCACAGACATATAACATTTAAGGAAAAAGAATTTTAAAGCACAAAGGGTTATAAAGGCAAACTAAAATGGAAAGTTTAGACACTATTCAGGGAAATTAAACAACATTATTATCTAATACAAATTAATCAAGGTCCCAGAGCATATTTCTTCATTGGTAGCAGAAATTTTTATTTTAATGTACATGGATAATTGCCCTAACTCTTCATTTCAACAATGTAGACGAAGGCTGTACACTTGAATTCTTCAAGCTATGAAATGGAAACTGCCAAGTTACAAACTTAACATTTGCTTATATTCTTCAGTGAAAGACTCCATACATGGCACAAGTTCTACAGTAACCTACTGTACAATTTTACAGGAATGGTGGACACAGATCTCCAGGCATATAACTGCTTATACTTGAAATAATATATTCACCATAGCCAGTGTTATACTGACTTCTAGTCTTTGGTAAGAGGAAGAAAGGAAGAAAGGGAGGGGAGAAGGGAAGAAAGAAATCAAAGGGTGGAAGAGAGGAGAGAAGAAAGGAAGGAAGGAAGAAGGAAGTCATTAAAATTTGTAAAGCCAGTGACCAAGACCTTCAAGTGACTTGATATGTAGAGATAACCTTCCAAAGTATGAGAAGCCTCTCAACTAACAATATTATACTTAAAGATTTAAGATCTCTAGATATATACTGATGAGCTAGGCTTAGATAGTAATCAACACTCAAGAGAATCATACTAAAAAAGTATCTATTAGCTAAGTATCTCATGTTATAGCTTAAATAATATGGAAGTTAAACATATTTAAAAACAAGTAACGTGTAAAACTGCTTTACACGTTAAACTGTTTCTCCTTAAACAAATTCTCAAACTAGAGTCCAGCTAAACTATTCTCATTTTTGCAATGTTATCATTTCTCACACGTCATTCTATTTAAAGTTTCTTCACTCAGCTTCGTCTAAGGTTTTCTTGACCAATGACAACTTGACTGTTTGTACACAAAAACATAAGTCAAGTTGAAAGTCAAGTTCTTACCTGACTACTTCCTCTTAGATGCTGTCTTCTTTGCATGAAACTTTCTTCTCCAGTTATTGTATGGCTAGCTTCTTCTCAAATTTGAGGGACTCAAAATTCACATTTACCAAGAAGTTATTCTTGGTTATGACATTTTAAGTAGATCCTGCCCAATTATACTCCATCTCAGTACTCTTCTTTTCTCCTTCAGAATGTCTATACAGTTTATAATTATTTTTATTCTAAGTATTAATTTTTGAACTCTTTCTTGGGTATTTCATACCAAACTTTAAGCTCTGTGGCAGAAATTTCTATATCTGACTTCTATTTTCTACCCACAGGACCTAGGTTGGCCCTAGTATTTAATAACACTTGGTATTTGTAGATTAAATGGAAGGATGAATTGTAGAGGGAGATTCTATTTACATTTCTATAAATTAACTCACTTAAAATAGAGGACAAAAGCCACACCTGGAAACCTATACCACCACAAATTTGTGAGGAGCAACAAATTCATTTTTGAACTTTGTGCACTCCCACTTGCTGTATATGGTATCTATGAAATTGTTCAATTCACTGTTGGATATAATTGAATTTAGTACCATCCGTCACTCACATGTTGCAATAGTATGACAGGAACTCTGTGGATAAGAATGTCTAAGCAAAATTCTTTGAAAAACAGTGAGAGAATCTTGTTTAAACAGGGAGAATAAGGAATCTAGGTATTGTCATTAGAGTGCCCCACAGAAGAAACAGAACCAATAGGCTGGACCATATACATACATATGGTCTCTCCATATACATACACATATGAAGAAAAAGAGAGAAAGAAAGAGACATTTATATTCAGGAATAGGCTCATATGATTGTGGAGGATTGCAAGTACAAAATCTGCAGGATAGGTCAACAGGCTGCAGAGTCAAAGAAGAGTTGCAGCTAGAGTCTAAAAGCAACCTGCAGGCAGAATTCTCTCTTCATTGGAGGTCAGATTTTCCTGAAGGCCTTCTGCTGACTGAATATGTTCCACCCACATTGTGGATATGCTGTATTCAAAGTTCACTGATGTAAATATTGACCTCATCTTTAATATATCTTCACAGCAACATCTAGACATGTTTGCCCAAATACCTGGGCCTAGTCAAGTTGATATATAAAATTAACCTTCACACTTGGACCCTGTAATGTCATTTACATATTACTCAATTTATTTTCTCTAGCAAAATGAAAGAATGCAACTGAAAACTTTTTCTAAATGTTATAACAGGATGCAAAGGCATGTACTTTTAAAATAAAACATCGTGTTTTGAGTAACTAATAAGCATGCATTTGAACCCATACATAAATCTCCTTCACTGAGTTTTATTGCCAGTAGTCAAAATCATTCTTTTTTTTTTAATTTGTGACCAGGGTAACAAAGAAAATCTATCAAAAATATTTTCTGGAAGCTTAGCAATATTCAGGAGCTTGTCTGTATGAAAATACATTTAAACAGTGAATTTTGAGTATTTAAATACATCCAGATTAATGAATAATAATACATATAATTTATATGCACAAATTATCAATCTACTATAATTACAGAAATTCTATTTACATTCATATGCCAATGTTTGATTGAAAATCTCCCCATTCTGAAATGACTCTTCACACTTGGAATGCTTTCCTAAACCCTTATAATTTATGAAGATTCACCTTCCTTGCAGTAAAAGGTAGTTTCAAAAGTAATGTGTACATACCAATGGGTTTTAATCATACACTGATCATTAAGCATAAAAACCTCTGCCTTAACCAAGATTCCAAATTAGTTAAGAGTTTTAGCTCACAGTCAGTCATACATGGGATCTGACATAAATATTGTCATTTATCAGTTAAGTTACCTAATCAAGTCACTTAGTCTCTCTGATTCTTGGTTTTCTTATCTAGGACTTAATCTTACTAGCTAGGTGATCATCACATCACCTAGCTAATAAGATTATTATAGTTAAATAAGATAATATAATAAAAATATTTAGTGACTTGCCTGTTACATTGTAAATGTTCAATTAGTGTTACTCACTATGATTAATATTTACCTCTACAACCCCTGGTTTCTTTTCTAAGAGTGTCTCTAATGACTGGGAGCTTTTCTTTATAAAAAGAAGTTTTATTATAATTAGAAAAAAAGATATTTGAAATGAGATGAAGCAGGAACCTCTTTTGGGGGGTGTCTCTTGGGCACCCTCACTCATCCCCAAGCATGGAAATAAAGGAAAATCTTGAGTTCCTTCAAGGGAAAAATTTTCAGGGACCTAGCCAGCCCTGAGAAGTAAATAAGCAACTTGCTAATCAAGAAGGTAATAGTAGATTAAAACCATAGCCAAAAAATTAGAATCACCAGACACTTGGTTCCTTGCATACTAAAGATAACACCTTAACATATGACACTGAATTGTTTTTCAGAAACCCAGTCCCCTGACACCAACTCATGGATCTAGTAAGGGGCAAGTCAAGAATGAACTTTGCTGTTCTCCTCCCCCGCCCCCACCCAAATGTATTCCAGAGAGGTCTGGAGGAAGGCACACCCATTGGCCAGAGGAAACATTTTCTGCAGATTCCAAATTCTTAGATAATGTTTCACCTCCTTATCCAATCACAAATCAGGGAATATCTGAATCTGCCTATGACTTGTAGCTCAATGCCCTTCCTTTTTAGGTCATATTCATGTATAGCCTCCATGTATTGATTTATGACTTTGTCTATAACCTCTGCCTTCCCAGAGGGTTTAAAATTATTTAAAAACTCTTATCTATAAGCCATCAGGAAGTTTGGGTTTTATGCATTAGCTGCCAGATTCTCCGTGCTTGGTGCCCTGCAATAAACATCTTATTTCCTCTCACTGCAATTCCAATGACAGTGTTTGGCATTGCTGTGCTTTGCAGGGAAAACCAGGTTCAGTTTGGTAACAAAAAATACTCCAAAACATATTATGATTCATATAAAAATTGAGTAAAACCACCTGATAGATGTGAAACTGGGTGATAAGGAACACATTGGGATTAAATTTCCCAAAATGTATTTTAAAAATTACCCTATGTATGGTCCTAAACCCTGTTGTGTCCAATAAAATCAACTGGAAAGTTTTAAAATACTCTATTACCCTGTGATGTTGTAAAATACATATTTGGTCTATATCCTGCTTCTTGGAATCTCCAAAATGATGTATTTTCGTATGCCAAAGAGTTGACTTATGTCTGGCAACCCCTAGATAGCTTCAGGATAATGGCCAGTAACTAGGAAAAACAAGGTGAGATTAGCATTAGAACTTTCAGCCCTACCTCACAACCACCTGGGCAAGAAAAGGGCTGAAGGTTAATTTGATCATCAATGGCCAATTGTTTGATCAATCGTTCCTATGTAGGGAAGCGTCCATAAAAAACCAAAAGGACAAGCTTCCTAATTGTTGAACACACGGAGGTTCCAGGAGGGTGGTGAGTTCAGAGAGGGCTTGGAGGTTCTGCACCCTTTCCATATACCTTACCTATGAATCTCTTTACTGATGTCCTTTGTAACAGATATTTTTTAAGTTGGAGTCTCACTCTGTCACTCAGGCTGGAGTGCCATGGCATACTCACGGCCACCCCAGAGTCAACCTGCTGGGCTCCGGTGATCCTTCTGCTTCAGCCTTACAAGCAGCCGGAACTACGGGTATGGGTTACCATGTCTGACTAATTTTTCCGATTTATTGTAGAAACAGGGTCTCATCAAGTTGCCTGGGCTGGTCTTGAACCCGTGGACTCAGGCATCAACTTGGTCTGGAGTGGGGCTAGGTTCTGTGCAGAAAAAACAGAGTGCTTTTTCCATTCTCTCACTTAACAACAAGCAATACAGAAGACTTCTGTGACCACATGTGTAGGGGGTGTTCCCCACACACCTAGCAAACAATTATTTCTCCAGCAGACACCTGCTGGATGTCGCCAACTGCAATTCTGACACATCGACTTGGAAATAGCATCAGATAACAGGGGTAGAGGGCTCAGCCTCACCAGATTGCTCCCCACTTCTAATACCAATCTCACCACCCAGGTCTCCCAAAGTGCTGGGATTACAGGCTGAGACACCGAGACTGGCCTGTAACAGGTTTTATAATAAACTAGTAAATGCGTTTCCTTGAGTTCATGAACCAGTATAGCAAAGTAATTGAACCACAGGAGAAGGTTGTGGAAACCTCTTTATAACTAGTCAGTCATAAGCACAGGCAAAATAACCTGGGTGGTGAGATTGCTTTTTTTCCCATTATGTAGATAATAACCTTTGCTGTTTGCTTATTTTCTTGTTTCTCTAATTTAAGCTCCCAATTACCTGTTAATCCCTTTGCTTATTGGACTTAAATATGAAATACATCAAGCAAGTAAAAATATTTTATGTAGGAAATACTAATGCACTTTTGTACCCAATTTACTATTATTCTATATAACTAATATGAGCCAGAACAGAAAATAACTAATCACAGGTCAGGCATGCATCTTAAAGCTGAGATGGTATGAGTAGCACTCTACACATCACACCCTATTCATCATTCAGCTCTCCATATTGAATTCAGAGGAATCTTTCAAATTTAACAATCTGATGTCACTCTAGCCATCTAAAATCTTATAATGGCTTTCTATGACATAAAGAATATCACTCAATTTACTTATATCCCCCAATTTGTCCCATATGATAGCGAAGTTACATTGCACAATTCCATGATGCAACAATTAGACTGTCATTGCTCATTGCCCAACTCCTAGGTCTGCATTCACATTATAGTCTATGAAATTGCATATCAAAGGTCCTGCTATCACCCTCTCACATCCCTAAGGTGCACTCACACCTTTGCCATTCTCTGAACGTGTTGTTTTCTCTCATGACTCCATGGTCATCGCACCCTCTTTCTTACGTGCTCCCTCCAAACTCAGTGGGTAAATTCTGCTCATCTTTCCACTTTATCTCAATTACCACTTGCTCCCCCATCTTCTCTGGGAAACCACCAGCATTATATCCCACATCACATTATAATTTGAGTTTTTTTTTTACACCAAGCAAACAACTCCTTGAAAGTACATGTAACATGCTTTTTCATACATACGAGTGAGACCCCCCAAATGGGATTATTTTTTGGAGGGCAAGTCCATTGTAGTACAGCCTTCCCCTGGTAGGTAAGTGTTCGAGGAACCCATCAACATCAGCCCTGAGTGATAATTTTTTGTTTCCCCAGATGAAAAAAGTCCTCAAAGGGAAATGTTTTGCTGTAGAATATGTGGAAGAGGGGAAACAAAAACAGCAGAAGCACTAAAAGGCATCAAATTGACAAGCTTAAACTCTATAGGATTTGTGGAAGAGATGAAACATAAACTGGCAGGAGCACTAAGAGACATCAACATTGACTAGTTCAAAAATTGTTTTCAGCAGTGGAAAAAGTCTCTAATATTCCACTATGTACAACTTTGGTAGCATTTAAAATTTAAAGAATAATATTTGAAACTTTAAATATTTAAATCTATGATTAGATAAGAACATCTACAATATATGGAAAAACTCAATTGTGTGCATTTAACGATGTTTGTATTCCCACATTACAGAGTGACATTTTTTCCACTCATTGGTCAGTATAATAAACCAACTGTAACTGAATGATTTAAAAGAAAAGAAAAGAAAAAAGTTTCTCAATAGGTATATTGCATCAGACACAGAGTACTTTAAAAGTGACTGAAGTTTAAACATGTAGAAATAAATATACATTTTTTATAAATAAATTCTGGTTTTTGTTGAGTCCCCTTATATGTGCCAGAAGTCTATCCTTAAAACTGGGTATGTTGGAACTTACTGAAAGCTGACCAATCACATTGATGGTAAGATGGGAGATTTAGTACTCGGAGTTCCTGACGTTCAGCATAAGGAAGAATGAGTTTCACCACCAAGGGCTTCAAACAGAAAGTGATAACATGCTTCCATAAAACGATAAAGCCTCCTTCCAACAAACTCTACAGCATTGTCTGTTCTATTCATGTTAACCATATTCTGCATGTATTTTTTTGGAAATTTTGATATATATATCTTAAACTATATAGATTCTGAACATCCTTTGGCCAAACTTTGCTGTACCTATCTTTAATCGTATAAAATTGGGTCCCAATATTATACAATTAAGCATACAATTAAGCGTGCTGTGTATATGTATAACATTTAGGCCTAGTAGCAGGAAACCAGTTGTTTCAGGTAATTAAGAACATGATACAAATCAATATCTATAAATCTTTAATGTGCATACAAATCTTCTGATAAAATTAAGATTCTGATATATTTGGTCTGAGGTAAAAATCAAAGTTCTGCATTTCTCATAAATTTCCTGGATACCAATCTGTGAACTATAATGACATCAAGGCCATGTGAAGATTTCTTATATGAATGATATTCTGTTCTGAACTATAAACTGTTTACTTAGACGGTATACCCAGGTCCAACTAGAATACATGTTTTTAGTCAATAAAATGCAAGATATATAACATCAAGGATCAATAGCAAACTCAGAAAGTCCCTATTGATGGGCAAATCATTATATTATATTCACATGTAAAGGAAACAGCCCTTCTACCGCCTTCAGTTGTTCAACCCAGGAAATTTAGGTGAGAGGGGGTGGTGAAATCCATCAGTGTAAATATGTTTCTATAGCTCTTTCTAATATCCAAAAACCTAAAAAAGCAGAAATGGGCAGATTTCTACCATCCTTTCCATTGAAAGACTCTGAGGAATACATGATCTGGTGTTCAGAAGAATCATAAGAAACTGTAGTTCATAGTGCATCTTGGAAATAATCTAACACAAAAGCTATCAGGAAATGAATGCAATCAGGCCAATTTCTGTAACAAAGTCATAACTCAGACCCTATAGTATTTCAGTAAATGAATGGAGATCTCTCTCCATGAATTATGATACTGACGTGAGTTAACTTAGTAACTTGCCAGGAGAAAAAATAATTTATAGTAAATTGAAAAACAGTAGATTCTCATTATATACATTACAAATATAGAAAGAAACATAAAAGTCATTAAGACATCTAAGTAGCATGGTCAAATGATGAATTCCAAACACAACAGTTTGTAGTATAAGCATTCTTTGAATGCCGTAAAATAGACAGTAAACCTGAAAACAAGGATAAAATAAAGAAACATTCAAAACAAACTTAATATGTTTCATTCTCAAAAGACTGTAAAAACATGTAGGAAGTAAAATTAACATTAGTGTCTCCTCAAATATATAAAACTCCTTCTTGCATGCATATTAATAATATACGTCGTTATTGTTATGCCTGCTAAATTTTAAAATTCAAAGCACCCATAAAGTGACTACTATTCTCCAGAGTAAACAGAAATTCATTTCCCAGTACTGTCAGTATAACAAATGAAAAAATGTGTAAATCTTTTATAAAATTTCAATCACATTTGACTGAAAGCAACTCAAAACATTTTTACATTTCTACTCTGTCACATGTCAGCATTTCTTTTACAGGATGGCAAGACGGGCTACAGCTGAAGTAGAAAGAATACAGATGAAAGCCTATTCAGTAACTCATTCTTTTTAATAAATAAGATTCTTGACCATAGCCAAAACCATTTCTTCAAAATGAAATCTCAAATAGTGCTAATCTCATCTCAGTTCTGATACAGTGGCTCACAGTAATAGTCAACCATAAAACAACGCACTATGGAAATGTTGCCTTCCTTTGTTTCTACACAGCGAGGAGAGATTGCATTGTCTATCCTGTGGATAAAGGCATCGAAGCAAACATCAATCACTTTGCTGAGTATTTTAAAAGAATGAAATTTCACGTTTGTACATCATAACATCCACATATTTCATCCACAACACAGGTGTCACGTGGAATAGCATCAAATGAGTCAGGTTATAATGATAAACTCAGCATGTTTAGAGATGGCCTAATTATGTGCCTGGCATTAGGCTACATGTATATGCAATTAACTCATTTTAGTCCTCACAACCTTACAGGGTAAATGTATGGGGGGAAATGAAGCCAAAAGAGGTTAAGTAGCTTGGTCTAATGTTACATACTAACATTAATATGCATTAGTGTATACTAAATATATAAATAGTAGAACCAGGATTTGAATCATCATGTCATTCTGAATCACCAACTCTGCCTACAGCTTTCCCTTTACATCATATACAATGGTGTTTTCCAGCTGTTAAGACTAAATTACAACCCTAAACATGGGATTCATTATTTTTGGAAGTACTTTATGTTTCTTTTCTTAAGAGTTGACCCTAATATATTGATTTTATTTAAAGAGCCACATTATAATGAACCTACTTCATTAATTCAGAAGATCAGAAAAATATTCTGCTTAAATATCAGTAGTGTTTAAAAGAAAAGTATTAATTTCAGTTACAGCCCATACTGTAAATGACAATATAGGCATAGATTGCTTCTAATTAAATAATTGAGTAGAATTAGTGGAACTATGAATTCACAATGATCTCATGTTACATAATGCATATACATACATGTTACAACAACTTTAATAGTATCTAGAAGCCGGGCTCGGTGACTCAGCCTGTAATCCTGAGCCTTTTGGAGGTTGAGGTGAGTGGATTGCCTGAGCCCACGGGTTCGAGACCCGCCTGGGCAGCGAGACCTCATCTCTACAATAAATCAAAAAATCAGCCGGGCGTGGTAACGTGTGCCTGTAATTCCGGCTACTTGGAAGGCTGAGGCAGAAGGATTGCTGGAGCCCAGCAGGTCGAGGCTGCGGTGGCCGGGAGCGGCCACTGCACTCCAGTCTGGGTGACAGAGTGAGACTCCAACTAAAAAAAAAAAAAAGTACCTAGAATTACTGTGGCATCTGGAATCATGACCATTAGGTTAGAGAAAGGAAATGATGGGAAAATACTAGGAATTTTAAGTTATACTCTAGAAACAAGTAAGGGAGACCTTAAAATGTGCTGAAAAATGAATTAAAATAACCTCATACAGTAAGACCACGTTGTATTCTGAGTGCAGGCTTTTGAATGAAGTTTATTGTACAGCAGGTAAGATAGCCAACATTCCACAACTGTAACACAGGAATCTTCACAAACATGATTCTGCTGCAAAGCATATCACAAATACATGTCACAATATTATCAAAGCAGGTTATTTTCTATTTATGCTATAGTATGGTAACATCTTACCTCTTAGTACCTCAGTCAGGAAGAAGGGAAAGGTGAAGCTGAGAACAGTGAAAATACACAAAGCACCCATACCACTATTCTTTCACCAAAAAAGGGGGTGGGAGAAATTGGGGCTTTCAGAGTCTCACTCAGAACCTATTTACTCTCACAATGAATGTAATTTGAACAGCTTGTAGCTTTGATTTTTCTCGTTCACAACTGGTAAGAAACAGCAAGTATAAAAGGCTAGTTCATCAAAGCAAGAGATCACATATGACAATCTGAAAGGCAGACAGAGGTCATCAGTGTAGGTATCAACATCTCAGCTGCATTTGATGGGATCCTGTTGCAGAGTCCAGTATTACAGGACTGTGGCGATGAATGTTGAAACAATAAACAACAAATATATACAACATCTATACATACTATTTTCTGTCTAAGTCATAAAGATCATAGTACAGAGAAAATTTACTTAGTGTTTAGAATGTACCATGCACACTGTACTGAAGTCTTAAACCCACATTGTTTATTGTTCACAACATTTCTATAGGGCAAGCATGATTAAATTTATTTTACAGATTTTAAAAACTGCCCTGGAAGGAGAAAGAATTTGTTTAAGATCACCCAACTGGTAAGAGGCTGAACAAGCCTTCAAACCAGGTCTGCCTATTAAAAGATCCATGCTCTCTTCTAAACTACTATACAATGTTTACCATGGTGGTCCTGTGTCATTAAGAAGTAAATTTTATTTAGTCACCTGTTTAAGCAGGAAAGAAATATATTTTATAGTGATTTCCACTAAAAAAAAAAACACAAAACACTATTGTTATAGTAAAGACAGACCTCCATTTACAATTGCATAGATCCAAGAATTCTAAATGGCCATGTTTGTACTATACTTTTTTTTTTAACCAGGAATTAGATATGTGACTTAAGTAATCCATTGTCTCTATAAGGGTATCATTTACCCAATTAAATACAGTAAAAATAGTGCTTGGATTCCCAATTAACTCACTAATCTGCAAAGATTCTGGAATCAATAGCTAGCTAATAGTTAATCAAATGACCGACTAAAGACAAATATTCATATTTATATGTAGTAGTTGAAGAACCATCATAATATTGATGACAACATAAATTTGCACAATTCAAAATGAGGAAAAGTGTCTAGAATCAAGTCTATAAAACAACTTAGTAATTTGCTTCAAATCATTTTTTGTTTAATTTCCTTCTTGTCCCAATTGAACTCATCTCAGTGTAAGCACACATGCAACACCTGTCCTCGCTGGAAATTTCCATGGCAAACCTGAAAGTCATATACAACATGATACTTAAGATTTATATTAATACAACTGTACAGTGTACAAAAATTTTATATATAAAAGTTCAGTCCATAGGTAGAGAGGAAATTTTACTGTAGTATGAACAACAACAAAAAATTACATGCATTTTTTTAAAACACAAAATCATGGAATTAGCAGTAATTCTACTGTCCAATTCTTATTTTCTTATGAATAAATTCCCTGTACCACCTTTATTTAATGAATAGCAAAAAATGGGCATTTTAAGGATTATGAGCTGAAATTGACCCTATCCAAACGTGAAAAATATTTTCTCTTTCCAATTCATGAACATTTTTGATTCTGGATTAAATAAACAAGAAAATTCAAAACCTGTCTAAAAAGGAACTAACCCTGAAGTCAATTTCAGCTTTTTTAAGTTTCAAAGACCAAATAACTATCACAAATATTTCTTTTCTTTTTTTTTTTTTTTTTTGAGTTGGAGTCTCACTCTGTCGCCCAGACTGGAGTGCAGTGGCCGCTCCCGGCCACCGCAACCTCGACCTGCTGGGTTCTGGCGATCCTTCCGCCTCAGCCTTCCAAGTAGCCGGAATTACAGGCGCGTGCCACCACGCCCAGCTAATTTTTTGATTTACTGTAGAGATGAGGTCTCGCTGCCCAGGCGGGTCTCGAACCCGCGGGCTCAGGCAATCCACTCACCTCAGCCTCCCAAAGGCGCGGGATTATAGGCTGAGCCACCGAGCCCGGCTTACAAATATTTCTTAATCACTGACTTGTTTGCTCCACTTATCACAAACTCCAGGTAATATCATTAATGCTCCATGAACATGTATTCTCAGAGTTTAGTTGTATTTTTGGCACCTATCATGTTTTAGGCAAGAGCTACTTGGAGGTAAATAACATAATCAATCATAAAATTGTGTACTAAATGATAAGATTTAGGCACTGCATTACTTGTATTTTGCATATAGCCGTGTGGTACTTCACATAATTTTCACAAAACTCTCGTGTCTTTACATACTACTCAACTCTATAGATGTGTCCCTCACTAAACTAAGTTATTTAATTTATTATATCTTTTAATTAAAGTTACAAAACACATATTATTCCATCACACAGATGATAAAACTGAAACCTTCCAGAAGTGGTAGATAATTTGCTCATAATCACATGTATAACTGTAAGAATTCTGACTCCAAATTTCAAGATCTCATCCATTGTCTCAAGAGTGACATGTGAAATAAAAACTATTACAATGTAGAAGGCAGGACAACAAATTTGTCCTGGTTTTCCCAATGCTTTGCTGGTTTTACAAATGAAAGTCCAGCATCCTGGGAATCCTTCACTCCTGGGGAAACAGGAGGTTTGGTCATTTTCTTGATAGATTTTATATCAGTGGCATGGAAACAAGCACAATGGCAGTATGTACAGAGGAGGAAGCCATTCTTTAGGCCTCAGTAGTACTGAAAGAGGTATAACAGAGTGACATTGGAATTGAACATTGTGCAAACTGTAATAGGCACAGTAGAAAAGGACAGCAAGAATAGATCAAACATAGGTTTGATTATATTGACCAAATAGGCAATATAAACAAAGGCATGGAAAAATAATTGCACGACAAGTTCCAGGATGGGTAACTAGATTGGCACAGCTGCACTGAAAGTCTAAGGGAGAAAAGAGACAAGAAAGTCAGATTAGAAAGGAGAGCATCATCTAGGCAGGGGACCAGAGTCAATCTCAGAAGAGAGGCTTAAGCCTAAAGATGTAGTTTTACCTCCATTTTTCTTCCATAACTCTAAAAAGGAGGTAAGATTTGAGAAAAATTAGGGTTTTGGTTTATGATTTAGTGAGGAATATATGTGCCTGGGTAGGGGGATACCAAGTGTTTCTTGACTGGAAGTCTGGTTTATCACAAGTGGTAGAATTATTAGGCCCACAAGTGAGTGACACATCAGATAAGTTCAGGGAGAAAAACAAACAAGATCCCCTTTCCCATCGTTATCTAGAGTTCTTTCCTCTTTTCTTCTTGACCTAATATTTCATGCCTTCAGTATTGACTTTAAGTGAAAAAAATCCAACTCAATCAGATTAAGTCAAGGGGAAATTTATGAATTTGAAAATCTGTAAAATCAGTAGATAAACTCATTTTAGGCGTAGCTGGATTAATGGGTTCAAACAATGAAAGAAGACCTAGTTTCTCCTCATCACATTCCTTGCTCCCTTTTTGTTGGCTTTATTCTCAAGTAACATGTGGTGACCCCCATCATGTCCAGTTTCTTTTTGCAGGGACAAGACAGCTGCAGCAGTGGCATAAGGACATATTCTCATACTCTAGCCTTTCTGTAATAATTAGTTCAGGGGCATGCTGGAACCTAACTAGTGCCACTTATAAGCAACAAAGCATCTTGCTGCTCTGCAGTGGATCTCATTGGACCCCATGTTGTATTCTGGAAGAAATTACTGTGGACAGGGAAAGTCAATACTCTTCCTGGCAAGACCTAGTTCACACGTCCTAATCCTTAAATAGGAAGTGAAGTCCCACTCAGACCATATGCACTAAGAAGGGGATAGCAACAGAGGCCAAAGTTTAAAGGAAAAAAATAAATGAATATTTATCAATTAACTGTATCCGTATTCTCCTTTTCCCATACCTAGAATGAGAAATGGAGTGCACTCATTATACTCACATGCGTTCATTAGAAACTTGTGACAGCGACTTGTTAATTACTCAACAAGCCCATTTTCCTTTTATCCGAGGACTCAGTTAGGCTCCACTTTTCAGCTTCTCTTGCAAGAAAGAATGTACAAGTGACTGAGTTCAGCCTAGGGAAATGTAGGCGTAACCCATGTAAACTACTCCCAGGCTATAGCATCCTCCCGTGAAACATCTCTAGATTATTTCCTTCTCACACTCTACACCTGAATGATGAGGATTCTAGGAACTTACAGTAGGACTATACCACAAAAGTATAAGAAACCTGATTCCTTGAATGACCCTATGGAAAGCCACTTCATCAGAAACTACGCTATGAGCACTGTATTGAGTAAGAAGTAGAAAGTCATTTCAAGATACTAAAAATTAAGCATTTATCTGTCATAGCAGCTCATGTTAGCCTGTTACAAGGCCCTACAGAACTTGGCTCACTGGCTCATCATAATTAGCATGTTAAAACCTCTCTATCCCTCCAATTCCATTAAATCATAAGAAAGGGCTTGAATAAAATATAAGCAAACATAAGTATACATAAATAGCATGGAAGCGAGGAAAATTGGAAGAAAAAGGAATTTAGAAAAAAACAGATTTCTTAGGACATGAGGTTCAAAGAAAAGTTAGAAGAAAATGAATAGGAGTTTCTGGGAAGGAAATGACCGATACATTCACAGTATATGTGCCTACCCACGTGGTAGGAAGATATGTATCATTAATTAATTGTGAAGATACCACAAATAAATATTGAACAAGAGGAAAAAAATTGAATCTTTAGCATTAGAACAAGAATTGTATTGGCAAAAAGTACACTCTTATTGGTCATCACGTCACATTTTAACTTAGCAAACCAAAACTGTAACAGGCATTTCTATAAAAGACAAATATATAGGAAAGGTGAGGCAGATTTTTTAATGTAAGTGAGACAAGACAACAGGATAAGAAAAAGAGGGATCATTTTCTTTTAGAAGATATTAAGCTTATAGATGCAGGCCCTATCGGTAATGCTTGAAACACTAAAAAAAAAAAAAAAAAAGAAGAAGAAAAGAAAGAAAGAAAAAGAAAAAGAAAAAAAAGTTTTGCAAAGTTGAGAGAACAAAGGAGGGTTTCCTTTCTTGGGGGCTGAGGATATTGATGAAAAGCAAAGCCTTTGATTAAAAAAAAAGTTAGGAGAGATTATTTTAGCTGTGAACTTACCAGAAAAGATAGTTGTTTATGTTGAATATGGTAGCACAGGAATCCCACATTATAAGCTTGAGAGGAAGCTTATAATTCAGGGCACAGACTCTGATAATTTGTTTATCAGAAATGAGAGAATGTTGTGTTTTTCAGAAAGGAGTGAGAGGATCAGGACGGGGGGGTGCTACCTTGAATATCAGCTCCTGATCCTGGTAGGTTTTCAAGATAAATCTACATCATATCTAATTCTATTCCAGTAAATTTTATTTCAAATGATAATTTTTAATTCCTTTTTAGGATTTTTAAATTCTGCTGGCAATCTTTTTTATACAGACAAAAGGGAAAGGCAGTCCAATGGCTTAAATAAGAAAAGTATTGAGAAAAAATAATAGTATAATGCAGCTGTTAAAAAAAATGGACCATGCTTCTTTGTAAGCTCTGGCCCCCTCTCCAATCTGGAGTTAGATCCCCTTTCTCTCTCTCTCTAATCTACTTTCTAAATAAACCATATTTTCTAATATAAAAAAAACAAAACAAACAAAAACAAATTCTGGAGCTAGAGATCCTGGTTCCATTCCCAGCTCTGACACATACTAGCTACGTTGAACAAATGACTTAATTGCTCTATGCCTGGTTTTCCTCACATGTACAACAGATATAATACCCATCTAAGTGGGCACAATACTTAGAAAAAGAATCACAAAAATAGTAGGCACTATGTATGTATTAATATATGTGTCAGCTGCTTCTACTATTATTTTATTTCTTGCATCTGTTCCAGTTTTTCTGCCAGGAGAACCAGGGCTTGGGAAAAGAAAGAGAAGTAAGTTATTGAACATGCAGAAAACATTACACTTAGTAACAGAATGTCAGAGAATGCTGGCTGTTTCCCTAACCATTTCTTCTCTTTCCTGGATAACACAGCTAGACTACATTTCCCAGCCTCCCTTATAGTAGGATATACCAACCTGGAACTGAATTCTGGCCAGTGGAATGCAGGCAAAATAAATATGCACTCTTTCCAGGTCTGAGAAGTTAATAATAGCCTTTCACTTTCCAATGGCTTGATACAGGCAAGCACAGGGACCCTGATGAGGGTGGCAAGGGCACAGAATGGCAAGGGCAGAAGGCTGAATCTCCATATCACACCTTGAAGGATGCTACCACGATCGCCCATTTTGCACAAATGAGAAATAAATGTATTGCACATCTGTAGAAATATATTTTTTGGACTCATTTGTTATAGCTGCTAAACAGGCCAATGTAAAAGATTCAAGCTCCTAACCTATCCTCTCATGTTTAATTCCTATCATGATGTCCTGAAATAGATGTTATCCTAATTTTATAGCTAAGGAAACTAAGGCTCACAGAAGTTAAGAAACTATCTTGCCCAATACTGTGAGTGTAATAAATGGTGGAGCCAGATTTGAATCACAGTTAATCTGCTTCAAGGTTTATGACATTTCTAGCTTCTGCATAATATTGCAACATGGAAAGTGTTCTTCCTTTCTTCCCTCATTTACTCCTTGGTTTCTTCACTTCCTGGCCACTAATACTTTAAACTAAAGCTTCATGTTTTAAATCTGTATATCCACTTTGGGAGATCTAGGATGTTGCCTTCCAAGCACATTCATCTCTTTTACCACATTCTATCCACATATGAGTTCATAACAGGAAACAAGTGCGTTTAATCTATCTGTTGCAGGAGACACAGAATTGCAGCAGCCTTTCAACTGGCCACCTTATCAGAGAAAATGAATGGCAGCAGAGATAAGGAGAGAAAGATTAAAAAAAAATCTCAGATCAGCAATGATCTCCAAAGTGGGGCATATAGCCCACAGGCTGTGTAAAACGATCCACTGGGATACACAAAAACAAGTTTAGAACTTCTGTTTCATAATTTTTGCTTTATTCATCCTTCGGTTTCTTTCTCTGTGTGTTTTATAGGTAGCATATTATACTACAGCATTTGCCTTTAATTTATAAAGCAAATTTTAGTAATGTGTAATTAGATTTATTCTGATACATAATAATAATAATGACAATCAATAAACCAAAGCAATAAATTCTAATTCCTTGCCTGCTTCACCTGACAACACACCACATTAAGGAAAACAACAAAACACACAAACAAAATAAGTGTGTAGAGACACATCTTGCCTATCATATGAAATAGATTAACTCAAATAATATTATATAAAAACAAGATTATACAAAAGAGTAATTAATTTAACAAAAAAACAGAAAATGAAGGTAATGTCTATTATGTCTGCCTTCAAATATAACAAAAGAGAATTCAACAAGTTAAAACCATTATTAAACTGTAGAAAAGTCAGAACTATATAAGTGAGTTTTCTGCTGAGAAGCTTACACAAGGTTACTTTTATTTTTTAAAACCTAAATTGAAATAACAGATACCCTGTATACATTCAGAATAAAAATTTCAGCCAAAAGATTTAGTGCTTGGGGGGGGGGGGGGGAAGAAGACCTACTTCTGAACAAAAAAGAGAAGAAAGAAGTAGGTAAAAGAAATAGATGATAAAAAAAATCCAATAGCCTTTGAAAGATTTGCTCTCCAATCACTCTTAATCACCTGCCAATATGGAATGACTGTGGAAAGAGGTACTGAACTGACACCCAACTGACTTGAAAGTCCTCCAAGTCAAAGAAACTGAAAAGTGTTGTCATAAGGTTGCAAATAAGGAAATATATCTCTGCTGAAAGTCCCATGTGACTCTTACATGCAGCTTTAAATAAGTCTTTTCTCTTAGAATCTTAGCCTCTAATTAAAAAGGTCAATTTTCCCATCCTTTCCAACAACCTCCCAGGGTTCAGAGTGAAAAATAATGAGGTTTATCATCATGAACTCAACAAGACAGTGCAGCTGAAGCCAGTTTTAACAAACCAATTAATAGCTATTTTATAAGGTAGCAAAAATAATATTATCATAGAACTTGGTTTTGATCCTTAACAATCTTATCTACTCTCGTGACCCACTGTTTAGATTCCCACAAAGTCCTGAATGAAATCAAGATGAATAAAGCGAGAATGAACTCATGGGTAAAATGTGAATGTTTTTCATGAATGCTATTGTAATTACCTCAGGGTGTTTGACTTCATGACACAGTGTTCTTTTTCACCGATTTGGCGAGAGAGAGAGCAAGAGCGAGAGAGAGAGAGAGAGAGAGAGAGAGAGAGAGAGAGAGAGAGAGAGAGAAAGAGAGAGAAACTTGCTGGTCACCCTGTCTTGAAACGCTATTGTGTGGACCTGCTTGCATGGAAAACTACAATCTTTCTGCTCACATCCCACTTCCTAAAAAACATACGCTGTAAACCTCAAAATACAAAAATACAAGCACGTTTCAAATCATTCTATGCAGGTGTCCAAACAAATCAGTTAGGTGGCATTATTCCTTGCAATGTCCATTTCCCACCACAGTAAACTAAAGGAGCTTCCCATGCAATTAAGTGGCACTGTTATTCTGACAAAATGTCCCCGCCCCTTTGTTGATTCCAGTAGAAAAAGTTCCACGAACAATCCTCTCCGGAATTCCTCTTTACATAAACCTCCAACACACCCCAAGATCCAACCCACCCTCCTCCACGCAGACCACACACCCGAAGTGATCAGTCATTCTGATTCGCCCTGCACAACCTCCGCAAGCTTTTCGCTCCGAATCCGGAGACCCCAGCCAGCAACCAACTGCCTTCCCTCTCCGTTGCGCGAAGCCGCCTCCTCTCAGCTCTGCTGTGCTGCAAAATGTTTTCACGCATCACACTCCCTGACTGGTTCAGAGAGATTCAGGAGCCCACGTCCTCCTACCCTCACCTCCACACCTTTCATAAATAGTAAAATATATACACGAAGCACAAAGAGAAAAGGCACGAAGGTTTGGAGCTCTCCTTCCAGGAGAGCGAGGGAATTGGTGTCTGCGGGGCGACTGGCGCACGTTTCGCCGCTGTCTGGGTCCGGGGAAGAGATGGTCATCTTTACCTCTCACAAGAAACTAGTACTGCCCCCTCCCCCAAGTTGTTGAAAATGAATGCCACCCCTACAAGTTCCCTCGTCTGAGACTGGGAAAACTCGGTACCGTAAGAGCAGGAACCTGGTCAGTGAGGTTCGCCGCTGTACCCCCAGCACTTAGCACTGAGCCTGGCACACAGTGGGCACTCCAAAAATCAGTGTCTGTGTAAACACGACTCTTTCCATCCCGGCTGTGGGATCCTGTTCCCTCAGTCCCAAGTCTCTTCCAACCCCAGCCTAAGTTCGCCTCCCTCCACCCTGGGCTGAAGCTGGATTGTCGGAATCCCGGAGACCAACATCGGAAGCGAACCCTTGTCAAGAACCGTTCTCCAGGGGAGCCCGGAGAGCGGGCAACAACCTGAACCATTGGAGGAGCTGATTTGAAGGGTTCCCGAAGCATTCCGGTTTCTGGGTTCCTTGTTTTGTGGCTGCCTCGCAGTGCAACAAACTTATTTTCTCACTAAAAAGAAGGGTCGCTGTGGGGTGACGGTGGCGTCGTCGGGGCCCTGTCCTCTCCTAGGTTCAGAGCGCTCAGCGACCGCTTACCCGACCCTCCAGGGCTGCCGGGCTCAGGTGGTACGGCCCCACAGCCGCTGTCCTGTCCTGCAGAAGTGACAGCCCTGGGAAGTCCCCTGTCCTTCAGGCACCTGCAAGGACCATACTCTTTCCCCCAAAATCCACGAGCAGGGGTGATTGGGGGCAGCGCGCACCCACGCTGGAACCGGACCCGGACAGCTCGCACCTTCACTCACCTGGACACCGGAGCGCTGGGCTGGCGGGAGCCTCGGGTGTGCAGCGCCGGCACAGTCCGAGGGTCCCGGTGTAGTGGCGAAAGCTCTTTACTTGCAACCAATCCTGGTGTTGAACCCAGTGCTCTGTCTGGTGCGGCGCTGCCCTCCCTCCCCGCGCTCTCGGCGGCTCCAAAAACCCGGCGCGCTGGAGTTCAGGCTGTCAGCTCCTCAGCCGCGAGGAGGGGGAGACTCTCTGCGAGGCGGAAAGGCTTGGGGAGGGCTGGAGCCACTCGCAGTCGAGCTGGGCATGCTCAGTGCGCCGCCGAAGGGGACGCGTGCCGGCTCACAGCACCTGCCCGGCCCTTCCCAGAGGAGGCAGCCCTTGTCCCCACACGCGGAACTGGAAAAGGGCACCCCGCCTGATCCGCAGGCCAGTGGAGATGATCAATCCGGTTCCCGGGCAGGGGCACAGAGGGTGTGCTGCTCAGCGACCAGGGATGTACCGAGGTGACGTCGCCTTCCTTTGCAACCTGAGTATGGGGCACAAGGAGGCGCGTCCTGCCTGGGTACCCAGACCTCTGGCCTCCGGAAGGCGCGGAAACCGGCGAACCCTTACAGCGCCCTGGCCAAAGAAACAAACACTTCTGCTTCGGGACTAACAATTGCTGAGCCGTGAGGTGTGGATGTGCGAGTGGCACTGAACTTGAGAAGCCGGAAGAGGCGGGTTGGAAGTTTTTACCTGTCTGTTCCGAGGTAGTAGACACGGGCCAGACAGGCAGCGTTAAGGATCTGAAGTCTCTCTCTTACAGTGTGCTTTCAAGCTGGAATGTGTGTGGGGGAGAGGAACCGGCTGCGATGAAATAAGTGCAATGATCAATTTGTGGGGCATATCAGAAGCCTTATTATTCAAAAGCATGTGCTTTGGACAGTTACGTTACCATGGTCCTTCTACAGTATGAATGTTTCCTTGCAGAACTGGCTCCCGTCACCCCAATTCCAAACCTCAGGGTAAACTGTAGACATTGGCAGCGATGCCCCCGCTCCTCACCAGCACTGTGCAAAGTAACTTTGACAGGCAGAGGAAAGCCGACCCAGCCGACCTCATCTGGAATGCATTTCCAGCAACCCTGAGAGTAGCCTGGGTTTCTCTCTCTGGGAAAAAGCCCCAAGGGTTTTGCTGAACCCAGGTCTTCCTGCTCATTGCTCAGTAGTTCAGAACTACACAAACAACCTCTGACCATTTACACAATCATGTAAACCTACCCTGACATCTCCATTATGTGGAAAAGATGTTAACTGGAAAACTATTTTTAAACTACTGTAGTAAGCAAACAAATATCCAACGCCAACAAATATATGCAGCAGCCTTATTCGTTCACACAGTGTTGGCTTGACTTGGGGTTGTATTTTGTCTTCTGTTTTCTGTTTGGTTGTTTTTAATTAGTTTATGTTTACACATTCCTATTTGGGAAGTGGGTAAATTCAGACATGGTGATAGAGGTATCCTTGTGGTCAAAATGTTCACCACTTGAAATTCCTTGACTTTCATGATTACTGAGATTAATGCTGAAGAAAAGACTCCTTTTCCCCCTAAGATTATCTAATTACTTTACCTTGGAAATAGACTTTAAGGGTTTTTGCTGTTGTTGTTGTTTGTTTGCTTTTCCACCTTGTTGTTTGATGCGTTTCTTTATAGAGGCACATTTGCAAAACTGGAATATTGGCAATGCAAGTGTTTTACATGGTAAATAACTAAGACAAATGGTTCCCACTCACTTTTAAGGCTTTTGTGCTCCTGTCAGAATCATAACTTACATTGTGATTTTTTTAGATTGATTATTTTTCTGCAACTAGTCAATTAAATATATATATGTATATAACTACATATATGTGATTTTCAATAAGAATATATGACAAAATGGTTAACCAGAAGTTCTCCAGAAAATTTTTCTATATATATGTATATATGCATACTTTTAATACATTAAGGAGAAAGGTGGTATTTTAGACTCAACACAAAATTTGAAAGAATAAAAAAATGAAATAAGCTGTCAATTTCTCCCACTGGGACTACAAATTGGAGCAATTTTCAAAGTTTTTTAAAGAATTCAAGCAAAGTCCCTTAACTGTATTTCCACATTTCAAATATAAATATTTTCTTCCCTTTAACCCTCATTCTGTTCCTATTAAATATTATGCATTGTGTTCTAGTAGATGCTGGGAAACTAAAGGTGACCAAAACTTGCTCCACAGTTCACCAAGCAGTTAGGAAAACAAACATGTCAGAGACTGATCTGGGTTGTGTTGAGGAGATATCAGTTAAACATTAAGCAGGGAGGCATTTTTTTCTTTTCACCAACATGCCCGCGCTGATCAAATGCTAAGCTTGATCAGCACACTCTCCCAGTGTTTCCTCCAGAAGAATACAGGCTAGTTTAAAATGCGACCAATAATCCAGTCCCTTTTTTGCATCCTGCAGGAAAGACATGATGCTCAACAGTCACCTCTGCCAAGAAAGAAAGCCTCTCACTGAAGCTTTCAGGATTGGGGAGTGTTCCTAATAGGCAGTCCCTGTCAGGAGATGGAAATGTTTATTTTGACAACAACACCCTCACACATGTGTCCCTGCCTATCCAAGACCCTGACTGGGTATCAGTTTCTTGCTCAGGAAAACTGTGACTGGGATTCTCTAGGAGGAAATGTTCCAAACGAATCAATTAATGCCGCCAGCAGCAAGTTCAATACCACTGCACTGAGATACAGCTCTGATTCAGTGCATGAATGAATTACTGGTGCTCATGTACCTTGCAAATAATCGTCACTATAATGCAGTGGAAAATGTATCCTGCCCATTTAGCCTAAGTATCACCTTAGCAGAGAGCTGCAATAACCCCCACCACACTCTCCCAAATAACTATTTACATATATGTAAAATTTTACCTCCAAGTCTTTTCATATGGAAGTATCTATGTGGACACAAGGTCACCTCTCACACTCATTAAACCAATTGAATGAGGTCTGATAATTCTTAAGGGAAATCAAGACTGAAAATGCTTTTTGACTTTTTGGAGACATGGGTGGAATAAATCATCAGGTTTTACTCAGCATGCAACGGTTCTAAGAACTCCAGATAGGGCATCTCTCTTTTCCTCCCTCATCCCTCACTTTTTCCTTCTCCCCACATCCTGGGTTATTTGGTGGGTGTAGATTTTATTATTAGGGGAGGAAAGAGGAAGCATATCACAGGAAAATAAATGTTTCTTCTGATGACACCTGATTTGATTTGATTTTCTCCCTACTCCTGGCATCCAGTGGGATTTAAAAACTCATAAACATCACCCTCTTTGTTCTAAAAGACTTTAATCAGGTCATCAAATAACAGGAGGGACTAGATCAGATAAAAATGCCTCAGTTTTATCATTAGTATTTTTTAAAAATGTATAGGTACCTGAATAGATCTTCAGGTATAAACTAACACTTGTGTTCCATCACATTTTTAAAACATAACTTCAAATTTGCTTTCATCAAGTGGATAAAGCAGTATTTTTATAAACATTTGTGAAAAGAAGAGCTTTGTGTTTCGTTTTGAAGCACAATAAAATAGAAATCAAGTAAGGACTTTCAGACTAGCCTCCAAAAGCTCACTCCTATGCAATTGTCTTAGGTGACTGATGAACACTTGAGTTCCAAACTGAGGACATTGGAATAATAATGGCCACATAGTGGGATAATGATAATTAACACACAAAGCACAGTTAATTGCCATGAAGGTTGTGACAGAAACTGACAGAGTCAAAGAAAACTAGAAGCCTGACACCCTAGCCAAGATTCCCTTATAAACGGGTATGAGACTCCCACTGATTTTTAAGCATAAGAAGGTAGAACTGGGGACCAGTCAGCGGTTCTCCCTTCACACTTTTTTCAGATTTTCTTAATTCTTTATGCAAAATTCAAATATAATAGTTTCAAAGGTTTTTCCTTTGCAAAAATATTTATGGCTAATCTTCCTTGTCTCAAGTAGTTATGTTCTATGAAGTAATTGCAAACACTGGGCTAAAGTAGAAGAAGATAGCCTCTGGTGACAAGATTTACATCAACCAATAAAGACACCTTGTTTAATATATGTTGTTGATTCATTAACATTGAACTCATAGCCTGTAGCATTGTAATCCTTTGCCTGAACAAAACATGTGTAATGTGTGTATTTTCTCTGTAAGGCACACCACAGCTTTCTTGTGCTTAGGAACACTAGACAGCACTCCAGCACTATGCTTGAGGCCACTTTAGGCAGCAAAATAGCCAACAACAAAATACAAAAATGTGAAAAACGTGGCACTAAATATACTGTAAAAAGTGGACTTCTTTACAGTCTGAGAGTTAAAAGCATCACCTTGTCTGACCTTAACTGGGAATGTACCTGTTGAGTGACTCCAATTTTTTACTCTCTGTGCATCTACAAGTACCTGTGTGTGTCTACAAGTGTCTATTCAAGTGCTTAGGTATTGACTTTAGGTTTATAAATATATTTTAGTAAGTGGGTAAATTTGCAAGTATAGTATCTGTGTATCATGAGGGCCAACTGTACCAAATATCTTCTGTAAACAGTCACATCAGTCCATATGCTCTTGATTTAATTTATAGTTACTCAATTTATACAAAAATCATCAAATCATTTGTCTTTCCATTTTAGCCTAAACAATCGATACTATCATCACATAACCTAAATTATTTTCTAAAATATTGTCATTTTATACACATTGTTTCAATATCATTTTCATCACATACGTGTCCTTAATTTTTCTCCTATCACTAAATGATTTTCTGTGCCCTAACTTTTATTTATTTATTTATTATCTTAAAAATGCGGAGTGCAATTCAGGGTTAGGTATACAAATATTCATTATGCAGGTACACTTGTTGATGAGGTGTGCCCCTCCCCACCCTGGCAGTTTCCCTCAGCTGCCAATCCCACCACTCCTCCCCTGGCAGTTTCCCACTACTACCAATTCCTTTCTTATTGTATTATGATAGTTGTTCAAGGTTCTCTTATGAGTGAGAACATAGGGTGCTCTGTTCTTTGTTTTTGTGATAGATCCCTGAGTATGATCAACTCTAAACCAATCCAAGTTGCTGTGAAGTCCATGTGTTTCTCCTTTTTTTAGGCTGCATAATATTCCATTGTGTATATATGTACCACTTTTTTAAAAATCCAGTCCAGCTTCAATGGGCAGCAACTGGTTTCATGTTTATGCTATTGTGAATATAGCTGCAACAAACATTCATGTGCAGGTATACTTTTTGTAGAATGATTTGAGTTCCTCTGGGAATTTTTCCAATAGAGGGATTGCTAGGTCATATGGAAGGTCAATTTCTAGTTCTTTCTTTAATCGTCACACTGTATTCCAAAGAGATTGCACTAGTTTGCATTCCCACCAGCAGTGTAGAAGCGTACCTTTTTCTCTACATCCTTGCCAGCACCTGTTGTTTGTTTTATTAATGATGGCCATTCTTACTGGGGTTAGGTGGTATCTCAATGTGGTTTTGATTTGCATTTCTCTGATGATTAGTGAGACTGAGTACTTTTTCCCATGTCTATTGACTGCCCATATATCTTTTTTTGAGAAATGTCTATTCATGTATTTTGCCAACTTTTTAATGGGACTGTATGTTTTTTTTTTTCTTTTCAGCGCATTTGAGTTCCTTGTAGAGCCTAGATGCTAGGTCTTTGTCAGTTATACAGTTTACAAATATTTTTTCTCATTCTGTGGGCTGTCTCTCTACTCTCTTGATGGTTTCTTTTGCTTTGCAGAAGCTCGTCAGTTTAATGGTGCTGGGAAAACTGGCTGATCACGTGCTGAAGATTGAAACAGGACCCCTACTTATCACCATACACAACCATGAACTCTAAATGGATCAAAGACCTAAAAATAAAACCTCAAACTATAAGAATCTTAGAAAATGCAGGAGAACCCTTATGGAAATTGGAACTGGCAGCCAATTACTGATCAAAACCTTAATTTCTCATACCATAAGTAATAAGATAGACAAGTGTGCCCTAACTTTTAAAAGCTACTAAATATTTAATCTAAGAATATACTACAAATTAATCAACTATCTATTGTTGAGTATGTAAATTGTTTGAGTGTCTACTATAATAAACAACTCATTGACAGAGTGAAGTTAAATTTTGCACACATTCTTAAATATTTTCTTGAATTAAGTTCCCAGAATTTGAACTATTGGGTCAAAAAGTATTGTGATCTTGCTCATTTTTAATTATTAGATTATTTTTGGTAGATATTCATGATCTTCAACAATTAGAGGTTGGGGGAGACTCTAGGCCTAATTCCCAACACTCTCAAAATAATATAATAAATTATAATAAGAGATGATTCAAGGTTAAATTCCATACGTGTAACAACCTCACAGACTTGTTTCTAAAGCAGCCATTCAGACAGTAGGCTCAATAAAGTCCAAATTCTCTGTCCTTACAGTTTCTCCAATAGCCCTTTGAATCACAAATACTCCAGAGGTAAATGCAACAATACTGCAAGGGCAGGATTCAATTAAAGTCTTAGTTGGAGTTAGGTAACAAAATCCTCTGAAAATTGCTCAATATAAAACTGATTGGAATCATAAGCACAGAGCACCATTCCCAAGAATGTAAGCTATTGGGCTCACCAGATTTTCATACTGTGTTCTGCAAGGCAAAACTCACTATGCAATGTTTCTAACCAAACCCATATCTTAAACACTATTTATTTCACTAGTGAAAATAATTATCCACCATGATAATAATCACTGCTACCTCCAACTGTCCTAATTAGCAAAGCTTCAATTGTTGATAGCAAATAGAGTTAACTGAATCTCAGGTGAATTTCTAATAAGAGTTTATAGATGCTGCCTACCTCTGAAATATGTATTCCTGATTAGGGAACTACAGATGTTTGGCTAGTGCAGCTCCGCTAGTGTAAGTTAAAACCAACACACTCAAAAACACATGCACACACATAGCCATCCACATGCCATCACACTATATGCCATTTTTAAATAAATAAATGCAACATGGAAAAGTTATATACAGTTTTTTTTGTTTGTTTTTGAGTTGGAGTTTCACTCTGTCACCCAGACTGGAGTGCAGTGGCCGCTCCCGGCCACCACAGCCTCGACCTGCAGGCTCTGGTGATCCTTCCACCTCAACCTTCCAAGGAGCCGGAATTACAGGCATGCGTTACCACGCCCGGCTGATTTTTTGATTTATTGTAGAGATGAGGTCTCGCTGCCCAGGCGGGTCTCGAACCCGCGGGCTCAGGCAATCCACTCACCAAAGCCTCCCAAAGGCACGGGATTACAGGCTGAGCCACCGAACCCAGCTATATACAGTTTTAATATTATGTTTATTCATTTGCCAAAACTGGTATCAACTTACTCTCATCATAGTGTATATTTTAGTTCCTTGCATACTTGCTAAGCGAGGATTATAATTTTATTCATATTCTTTTTAACTTGTGGATATAAAGTGCTTCTCATTTTCCTTTTCTTATTAGTGACGTTAAGGTTTTTGCATATGCATTCTATGAATTGCCTCTCTGTGTTCTTTGTTCATTTATTTATTTGAGTGTTCATCTTCATCCTGGAGATTTGTCAAAGTTTTCAGTATATTTAAAATAGCAAACTTTTATCTATTGCAAATATTTCTATTTGCCTTTTAATTATAAAAATATAAAAGTATTTTACAATTTTATATATTTTACATATTTAAGCATAATTATATTTTTAGATTTCTATCTTTAATATATTTTAGAGGTATTTTCTCAGTTTCTGACATGAGTGGCAATGTAAGGTGTTCAATGGGCCCACTCCTCAGCAAAATAAGCATAGCTGGAGATGAAGATTATTTAAGCATACACACATTTAAAATCTCCATAAGTGGTTTTCAAGGCATTATTAATTGAATAAATATATAGTCAAGATAATTTAGTAAAGCTCAGCAAGAACAGTGAAAGTCTGTAGTATTTGAAGCATGACTTTCTCCCTGCAGTTCAGTTCAGTAACCTCACTTTCAATGGGTGCAGCTAAGGACACAGCTCTCCCTCTCCCCCCACCAGCCCCCAGATCACAGTAGAGGAAATGCGGTATCTTTCTTGGAGGGGATTCCTTTAGCGTTTCTTATTTTTCTACCTGTTACAGATCCTAAATATCAAGCCAGTCGGTCCAAGATGCCAGGGCTATCTTCTTTCTCCCAAAACATACTCATAGAGCAAAGGTCTTTCCTTGTCTTCACCCAGCACACATGTAAGGAAGCGGTTCTGTTTAAAGAGAGGTAAACCTAGAATACCAGAGGCTAATAGTAAGATCCCTTTTAAATCTAGATTGTCACTCAGAGAGAAGCAACTGGTTGTCCCCCCAACCAGTTCCAAAGCCATGGCTCAGAGATTTTTGCCCAGGGAAGAGGGAAGTCATAAAAAACAAACAAATAAAACAAACCATTGCATGCATACATACACACAGACACACACACTTGCACACACACAAAACTGACTTTACTTGAAACAGTATAGTGAAGTTCAATCCTATGGGTGCTCTCAAAATCAATGGAGGTTTTGGTGGGAAGTAACTAGGAAGAAAATGGTAGTTTCATGAAGGATATAAACTTACCAGAGACAACCAGAAAAAGACAGCCATGATGAGCCCTCTTTGGGTCAGGGCAAAGCTCAGACATTGATCTCAAAATTACCTCATAAAAAAGCCCACGCATAGTTGGATTATTTTCAGTCTAGGGAGCAATTTCAGCTCTAGGGTACTGTCATAACAATAGATCAATCAGTTGTGAAACAGAAGAGCATAACAGTTGGGTGTGATCATGGAAAAAGAGAGTGGAAGAGAGCCCTTCTAAAAGCACTGTCATCCCAGGATGATTGTGCATATGCCAGCCTGCATCCTCTGAGGAGCAAAATCAGTCTTCATTCTGTGAGGAAAATAGACTTTACTATAATAGCCCAAAAAGCAATTGTACAAATAAACAAGCAAGCAACAGTAAAAACCAGAGGTGGAGGAGATCCTCCAGAGTTATAACAACATATTGGTCTAAAATATACAGTTTTCACACACACACAAAAATGAGACATGCAAAGAAACAGAAAAATGTGACGAATACAACAGAAAAATAAAAACAGGGAACAGAAACTACCTGTGAGAGATACCAGATGTCAGATTTAATAGAAAAAAATATATAGTATCTTCAAAGCAACCTTCATAAATATATTCACATAATGAAATTTTAAAATGATCTAAAAGTAAAGGACATGACAACGTTGCTTCAAATAGAGAAACTCCATATAAAGATATTAAAATAATTTTTAAAAGAACCAAATGGAATTTCTAGAATTGACAAGTGGAGTAACTGAAATGAAACTCGTATATGAATGTTTAGAGTGGCATTATTTACAATAGCCGAAAAGTGGATACAACCCAAATGTCCATCAAATGATGAATAAGTAAACAAAAATGTGGTAAATTAATAAAATCGAGTATTAATAAAATTTGGCCATAAAAGGAAGAAATTAATAACACATGATACAACATGGATGAACCTTACAACATTCATGTCAACTTTAAAAAGCCAGTAAAAGCCAGGCTCGGTGGCTCAGCCTGTAATCCCGCGCCTTTGGGAGGTTGAGGTGAGTGGATTGCCTGAGCCCGTGGGTTCAAGACCCGCCTGGGCAGCGAGACCTCATCTCTACAATAAATCAAAAAATCAGCCGGGTGTGGTAGCGCATGCCTGTAATTCCGGCTACTTGGAAGGCTGAGGTGGAAGGATCGCCGGAGACCAGCAGGTCGAGGTTGCGGTGGCCGAGAGCAGTCACTGCACTCCAGTCTGGGCGACAGAGCGAGACTCCAACTCAAATAAATAAATAAATAAATAAAAATTTAAAAAAATAAAAAGCCAGTAAAAAGACAGCTTATATCATTTCATGTATATGAAATATCCAGAAAAGGAAAATCTATAGAGACAGAAAATTGATTTGTGGTCACTTAGGTCTGGGGACTTAGGGAAGATAGGGAGATAGGAAAATGATGCTTAAAGGGTACAGGCTTTAATTTCGATGATGAAAATTTTCTGAAATTCATTTTGGTGTTGGTTGCACGACTATGGGCATACACTAAAAACCAACTGTTTGGAATGTAGATTATATCTCAGTAAAATTGTTACCAAGGCCAGGTGCAGTGGCTCATGCCTGCAATTCCAGCAATTCGGGAGTCTGAGGTGGGAGAATTAAGACCAGACTGTGCAACATAGCAATATCTAGTCTTTCCAAAAAAAAAATAAAGAATTAACCAGGCATGGTGGTGCATACCTGTAGTCCCAGCAACTTGGGAGTCTGAGGCAGGAGGATTGCCTGAGCCCAAAGAGGTCGAGGCTGCAGTGAGTCACTGCACTCCACCCTTCCTACCTGGGCTGCAGAGTGAAACACTGATTCAAAAAAACAAAACAAAACAAAACAAAAAAAATCACACACACACACACACACACATACACACATACACACACACACACACACACACACATATACACACACACAGAAAATTATTCTCATTTCAAGGGACTAGAAGTACACACCCATATTTTCTCCTACATATTATGTTTTTATTTTTTAAATATTTATCTTTAATTCATTTGGCTTAATTTCATCATTTTTAGGGGTGATTTTTGTTTACTAAATGATTAGTCAGCTGTATCAATATCATCGAATATGGCCGTTCAACCACAATATTATCAATTCTATTTGTGCAAAATAAATAAAGGTGCATTGAGTTTTGTGAAAAAACTACTAATTTAAAAGAACACAATTAACACGAAAGAGAATAACTTCAAGGAATAGCACTTGGCTGGAAACATTTTTTACTCAAAAATTCTGCTTTGAGGAAGAGTAAGTATAAAATATAAAGGTGACTAATCCTTGGAAGAAGAGTCTTCTTAACAAGGTGAGAGTAAGTATAATTACTCTCATGAGAGTACCATGAGAGCAAACTGATAAAACAGCAGCAAGGGTAGCAGAGGGGTTGGGGGATCAGATAATAAGGCATTTGGTGCTGAAATAAAAATGACAAGTTATTCATGTCATGTTTCTCTAAGAAATCTGTTTTCAACAAATCCAAAATGCTAATTTATTATTCCATAAAGTATAACATGCAGTTATACACATTATTTATTCATTGTATTATTGTAGAGTTATACTATTATCATTCTTACTAATTATACATCTTCTAAAATATTTATTAGGATAAGCAAAACTGTGATTCTTCTTTCCTGTAAATTCCTGGCTATTTTTGTTGATTGATCCTTCTGAATAAATATTAAAATGATTTTGTCATGTTAAAATTATTAATGATATTTGTATATAGATTATGCAAAATATGTTTAAATAATAATGATGATAATATAATACCTAATAAATATTTATTTAGTGATTTTGATGTGTCAGAGAGTAATCTGTACATACCTTATATCAATTGATCTTTATAAAACCTCTGTGAGGTAGGTAGAGGGAGTGTGTGTGTGTGTGTGTGTGTGTGTGTGTGTGTGTGTGTGTGTGTGTAAAACTTTTAAAATTGTATACAGATATAGAAAGTTATATAAATGTGAAGGTCAATAAATTGTTACACATTGAACACTTACACACTAGTAAATATATTTACATAGAACACTGCCAGCACTCTGAAAGCTCCCTCATACCCTCTCTTCCAATCACTAGTCTCTCCTCCTTCTAAGGATAAACACACTCCTGATTTTTAACAATCATTTTGCATTGTTATAGTTAAGTCATTAACTATAATATAACTATAATAGTTATTAACTATTAATAATAGTTGAGTTTTTTTATTCCAGTTTGACAATCTCTATCTTTTAAGTGGAGCAATAATTTACATTTACATTAAAAGTAATTACTGATGCGTTTATGTGTAAACCTGCCACATTAGTATTGGTACTGCCTGCTATATGTTGTTTTCTTTCTCACTTTATCTTTTTTAGATAGACTGTTTTTCTAAATCAATGTATCCCTCTATTAGTTACCTCCTCTTTAATTCTGCTTTTCGAAGTCACCTTAGAGATTGCATATTCATCCTTAACATATGAAATTTAATGTCCCCTGGAACTTTTTCCCTTTCACCAGTCATTCAAGAAACTTAGAACATTTTAACTCCGTGCAATCATCCTCCAAGCTTACTGGTCATCATATTGTGTTTTTTAAATCTCAGTTCTTTCTCTGTCTCTCATCTATCTAATTGCTACCCATCTATTTTTTTTCCTATTACCCGTGTAATTCAATCAGTCACTGTTACTACTGCTTTATATAGTCATTGCTAATTTATATTACCCATATAGTTACCTTTTGACTTTCTTCATCTCTTCTGCCTCTCTTATCTTTTATCTAGGTTCATTTAAAATTGCCTATATTGAGGATCTTCTGTTAATGTGTTTTCTCTTGTATTTTTTGTCTGAGAATTTATTTATTGCTTCTTTGTAAAGAATATTTTGGCTGCACTTGAGTTGTATCCGTTATCTATTACTCCATAAAAATTAGAAAACTTAAGGGCTTAAGTTTTGGTGGGGGGGGATTGGCAGTAGTGGGATTCTGCCCGGGGGATGGGGGGGTCACACATCATCAAAAAGGGTACCTGCATAATGAACATTTGTGTGCTTAACCCTGTATTGCACCCCAGATCTTAAAAATAAAAAGCGAATAAATAAAAATTTTTTAAAACTTGTATTTGCTCAGATTCTTTGTATCAGCAATTCAGATGGATTCTTCTGTTGTTCCTGCCCATATTACTAATGTGATTATGGTCCTCTAGAATCTTAACTTGGACTGGGTGTTTTAAGATGCCTTTTTCCTCATATCTTGTGTTACGTGCAAGACATCGTTTGAAATTTCTTCATGTAGTTTCTCATTCTCAAGGAGGCTAGCATTGGCTTATTTACTCATTCTATTTTTTTTTAATTATAAAGATGTGGAGTACAATTCAGGGTTAGGTATACAAACATTGATTATGCAAGTACCCTTGTTGATGAGGTGTGCCTCTCCCTCCCCTAGCGGTTTCCTTTAACTGCCAGTTCACTCCACCTCCCCTGATGGTTTCCCACTACTGCCAATCCCTTTCTTATAGTATGATAATTGTTGAAGGTCTGCTTATATAGAGAATATATGGTACTCTGTTCTTTGTTTCTGTGATAGATCATTGAGTATGATTGACTCTAAATCTATCCACGTTGCTGCAAAGTCCATATGTTTGTTCTTCTTTATGACTGTGTAATATTCCATTGTGTATTGTGTACATGTACCACTTTTTTTTTTTTTGAGTTGGAGTCTCACTCTGTCACCCAGACTGGAGCGTAGTGGCCGCTCCCGGCCACCGCAGCCTCGACCTGCTGGGCTCTGGCGATCCTTCCGCCTCAGCCTTCCAAGTAGCCAGAATTACAGGCATGCGCTACCACGCCCGGCTGATTTTTTGATTTATTGTAGAGATGAGGTCTCACTGCCCAGGCGGGTCTCGAACCCGCGGGCTCAGGCAATCCACTTACCTCAGCCTCCCAAAGGCGTGGGATTACAGGCTGAGCCACCGAGCCCGGCTTCCACTTTTTTTTTTAATCCAGTCCAGCTTTTATGGGCAACATGGTTGGTTTCATGCTTTTGCTATTGTGAATACAGCTGCAACAAACATACGTGTGCAGGTATCTTTTTTGTAGAATGATTTGAGTTTCTCCAGGTATATTCCCAATAGGGGAATTACTGGGTCATATGGAAGGTCAATTTCTAGTTCTTTTAGATATCGCCACACTGTCTTCCAAAGAGGTTGCACTAGTTTGCATTCCCACCGGCAGTGTAGATGTGTTCTTTTTCTCTACATTCTTGCCAGCATCTGTTGTTTGTTTTATTAATGATGTCCGTTCTCACTGAGGTTAAGTGGTATCTCAATGAGTTTTGATCTGCATTTCTCTGATGAGGAGTGAGGCTGAGCACTTTTTCATGTGTCTGTTGACTGCCCATGTATCTTCTTTTGAGAAGTGTCTATTCATGTCTTTTGCCCACTTTTTAATGGGGCTATTTGTTTTTTTCCTTTCATCACTTTTGAGTTCCTTGCAGATCCTAGATGTAGACCTTTGTCAGACATACAGTTGTCACATATTTTTTTCCCACTCTGTGGGCTGTCTCCCTGCTCTCTTGATGGTTTCTTTTGCTTTGCAGAAGTTCATTAGTTTGATGAGGTCCCACTTGTCTATCTTATTTCTTAAGGTATGGGCATTTAGGGTTCTGATCAGTATTTGGTTGTCAGTTCCAATTTCCATAAGGGTGTCTCCAGCATTTTCTAAGATTCTTATAGTTTGAGGTTTTGTGTTTAGGTCTTTGATCCATTTAGAGTTAATTTTTGTGTATGGTAACAGGTAGATGTCCTGTTTCAATCTTCTGCATATGGTCAGTCAGATTTCCTAGCAGCACCATTTACTGACTAGGTTCTCCTCTCCGCAGGAGTTGTTATTGGAGGTTTTATTAAAGATGAGTTGGTTGAGAAATTGAGACTTTGTTTCTGGAGCCTCTATCTTGTTCTATTGGTCTATGTGCCTGTTTTTGAACCAATACCAGGTTGGTTTGATTACTGTAGCCTTAAAGTAGAGTTTGAAGTCTGGAAGCATGATACCGCCTGCTTTTTTTCTTTTGCTAAGGAATGTTTTGTCTATTCGTGGTCGTTTATGTTTCCATATGAATTTCTGCGTTGTCATTTCCAGGTCTGAGAAGACTGATGTTGGTAACTTAATGGGTAATACATTGAATCTGTAGATTGCCTTTGGTAGGATGGATGCTTTAACAATGTTGTTTCTTCCTATTCATGAGCATGGAATATTTTTCCATTTTTTTGTGTCTTCTTGGATTTCTTTGAGCAGTGTTTTGTAGTTCTCATTGTAAAGGTCTTTCACTTCTCTGGTTAGGAAGATGTCGAGATATTTCATTTTTCTGTGGTTACTGTGAATGGGATTGTGCTTTTAATTTTGTTCTCTGCCTGCTTGTTGTTGGTGTATAGGAATGCAACTGTCTTTTGCACATTTATTTTGTACCCTGAGTCTTTTATCACTGCAAGAAGGTTTTTGCCAAAGTTCTTTATCAGAGCAAGCAAGTTTTTCACAGATTCTCTTGGATTTTCAAGGTATAGGATCATATCATCAGCAGAGACAACTTGACTTCCTCTTTTCCTATTTGGATACCCCTGATTTTCTTCTCTTGTCTAATTGCCCTAGCTAGGACTTCCAACACAATGTTTAACAAAAGGTGTGAGAGTGCGCTGCCTTGTCTTGTTTCAGTTTTCATGGGAAATGTTTCCGATTTCTGTCCATCTAGCAATAAGTTAGCTTTGGGTTTATCGTAGGTGGCATTTATTATTTTGAGGTCTGTTCCTTCTATACCTAGGTGTTTGGGGGTTATTATCAAGAAGGGATGCTGGATTTTATCAAAAGTTTTTCCACATCTAATGATATAATCATGTGGTTCTTGTTTTTGCATCTGTTGAAGTATTTAATTACATTTATGACCTTGTGAATGCTGAACCAGCCCTGCATGCTGGGGATGAAGCCTACTGGTCATGGTGGATTATTTTTGAGATGTGTTTTTGGATCCGATTTGCTAGAATCTTGTTGAAGATTTTTGCATCTATGTTCATAAGGGAAATTAGCCTGTAGTTCTCTTTTTTTGTTGGATCTTTCCTTGGTTTGGCTATCAGTGTGATATTAGCTTCATAAAATGATTTGGGGAGAATTCCATCTTTCTCAATTTCCTCGAATACTTTCAATAGAATTGGTTTCACCTCCTCCTTGTACATTTTGTAGAATTCTGCTGAAAATTCATTCAGTCCAGGGCTTTTTTTTGTAGGTAGTTTTCTTATGACAGAGTCAATTTTCAAGGTTGTTATTGGTCTATTTAGTGTCTCATTGTCTTCTTATTTCAAACTGGGGAGCTTGTGTGATATCAAAATGTCCTCCATTTCATTTAAGTTTTCAAGTTTTTTTCCACATAGATGTACATAGTAATCTCTGATAATCTTTTGTATTTCTTCGTGGTCTGTTGTAATTTGACCTTTTGTATTTCTGATTGTGTTTATTTGGGCTTTTTCTCTCTTTTACTTGGTCAGTGTAGCTAGGGGTCCATCAGTTTTGTTAATTCTTTCAAAGAACCAACTTTTTGTTTTGTTGATGTTTTCTATGATAATTTTGTGTTCTATGTCCTGTATTTGGGCTGTTATTTTCATGATTTGGATTCTTCTCCTAAAGTTGGAGTTTTGGGTCTTCTCTTTCCAGCTTCCTATGTGATTTGTTAGGTTCTCCACTTGTGATTTTTCCATTTTCTTGATGTGTGCTCGTACAGAGATAAATTCCTCTCTTAGTGCTACTTTCAAGGCTTACCAGAGGTTTTGGTAAGATGCTTCTTCGTTTTCATTTGTTTCCAGGAATCTTTTAATTTCTGCTTTATTTCAGTGTTGACCAAGAAGCTATTCAGCATCATGCTGTTTAATGTCCATGTTTGTGGGCTTTGGGGAAATTTTATTGGTGTTGATATTTATTTTTATTCCACTGTGGTATGAGAATGTGCTTGGCAAGATTTCAAATGTATGTAATTTGTTTATGTTTGATTTATGGCCAAGGATGTGATCGGTCATTTGTCTTGTATAGTGAAGCTGCAAAGCTCCTTAAGACCTTGCTAAATATAACTTCTGTTATGTTTTGTTAGTCAAAGAAGTCATAAGACAAATCTTGATTCCTCTTATTAGTCAAAGAAGTCATAAGGTAATCCCTGATTCAATATGATAAAGAAATATTGCAAGGTGCGTCACATATGAGTGGGAAGAAATTTTGGCTAATTTTGTTCATTTATCATAGCATTTCATCTGGATGAAGATCACTTACACTTATTTTACATGCAAAATATGCTCTTAAGTTATGAGGTTTTCCAAAACTCGGATCCAATTGCAACAACAGGCTCATAGCTCTGGATCTTGTGATTTGCATCCAGGTCAGATGATGACAAGTCTCCTAGGTTACATCTCCTCCTGTCCGGCATCACTTCTGAACTCAAAAGAGGCTTCGGAACTAAAAAGACACCTTAAAACCTACATGTATCCAGAATACAAGAATGAAATAGGTATAAAATAACCAAATAGAAATTCTTGTTCAAAAAGGGAAAGATCAAAAAGCACATAGCAATCATTGGTTCATAGATATTTTTGAAATACAGTCACACACATAAGTTTCTCCTCTCCCAGATGCAGAGAATGCTATTTAATTATGGCCCGTTTATGCTCTCTAGGAGTTTTTTAGTTCATTGTTGTCTAAAGCTCTTGACTTTACTCTCTGACTAATCATTCCTTTTCCATATGTAATGGTCCATTTTGCAGCTAAATGTATTTCTCATCATTTCTTTTCTCACAGACCGTTATGAGCTCAGAGGCCACCTTCTACAACTAACCTAGATAGTCTCAGTCTCTTTTAGATCAAACAAGTAATGTTTTGTTTTTTCATACCATTCTCTTAAAAATGTTGTGGATTTCCTTTAAGCCTTATTGTGTGATACTCCAAATCCTCAAAGTCACATGTTCAATTATTTTCAAGATAAATCTGTCTCTACTTTGATCATGTCAGGCGCTGGAAGCAACAGTCTTAAAATTCCTTTGCTTAGTTGAGAAGGTGTAATAGCCCCCATCTTAAATTTTTGTGAAATCTTATTAAGCATCTTGGAGCCACATCTATAATTTGACCTTCTCTCTTAGACCAGTTCTTACATTAAGAATATTTTGATAGCTAGAAGGATAAGGGATGAGAAATAGTTATTTAACAAGACAGGAATTCCTAAGTTCTCTAAATTCTGTTTGCACACTAACACTATCAGCATTTTGTTACAGATTACCTTATGTAGAGCTACAAAATCATTAAGTACATTTTCTATCTTCCGAGTTACTTCAGGTTATATATAGTTTCACCCTCCACTGCATTGTGCAGGTCACCCTTTTTCTAGCCTCCTCAAGATGTTTCCTCATTGCCTTTCCAAGTGATGATGTGAGTTTCCTCCACAATTTTCCATGCTTCACTCAGTATCAAATCCAAGACCACTAGCACATGTTTTATGTTTTCATTACAGTAAAAACTTATTTTTAGATATCAATTTCTGTACCAGTATGTGTGGCTGTTTAAAAAACTACCGCAAACTTTAGTGCCTTAAAACAATCACCAATGTATTTTCTTAAGATTCTGTGGGTCAACAATTTGGGCTGGATTCAGCCAGATAGTTCCTCTGTCTGTGCTCCCTGCAATAACTTATGCTGTAATCACTTAATTACTTAATTGGGACTAGATAATTATGTGTTTGATAGTTTGGTGTTGGCTGTTCATTGAACCTCTCTCTTCAGATGGCCTTTCATCCTCAAAGAGGTTAGCCTCAATTTCTTCAGTGGTAGTTTATAGGTAGCAAGAGAGTGGGAGCTGAAGTTCCAAACATACTCCTTTAAAAAAAAACACACATTTTAAAGATGTGGGGTACAATTCAGTGTTAAGTATACAAAAGTTCATTCTGCAAGTATCCTTGTTGATGAAGTGTGACCCCACCCCGCCTTCCCCAGCAGAATCCCACTACTGCCAATCCTGCTCCCCCTCCTTCTGCCAGACAATATTGCACTACTGACAATCCTTTTCTTATAGTATTACTATAATTGTTCAAGATCCACTTATGAGTGAGAACATGTGATACTCAGTTCCAAACATTCTTGAGATCTGTGCTAGAAATCCCACATCTAAACTTCTTTCATATTCTTATCTGTCAAAACAAATCACGATATCAGACCAAATTTAAAGAAATGAAGCAATACATTCCACTTCCTGATAGATAAGCAGCAAGGTAGCATTGCAAAATGATTTTCATTCAGGGATGAGAGGAATTGCTGGCTATATTATTTTGTCTACCATATCATTAGTAGAACTTCTTAAATTTGTGGCAATTTTTTTTTATGTTTTGTAAAACTCCCAGAATCATGTCTTCAAATATTGTTCCTGCCTGATTCTTTCTGTAGTCTAAGGACCTGTATGTTAAATATTATTACTCTATTTTGTGTGTTTATTACCCTCTCCTTTGTATTTTTCTTTTTCCTTTTGACTCTTGGATATTTTCTTCTGATGCATATTTTAGTTTACTATTCTTCTCTCCAGCTATATCTAATCTACTTTTATAATATCCAATGAGTTTATAGCTTAAATTTGTGTGCATTTAATTGTATTTGATACTAAATCAAAGTTCCTAATCTTGTATTTTTTAAATGTAATAATCTTAGTTATTTTAAACTGTGATTATAATAGTTTTAGTATCCAGGACCTCTTTGAATCAGTTCTTATTTACATTGTCTGCTCTCTTGATATTGATTCATGTGGTCTTTCCTCTTCATGTAACTGGTTATTTCAGATTCAGTGTGAGACATTTCACCTAAAAAGTTGTAGAAATAATTTGAGACTTAGGGTAATATGGAGATTTTCAGATAGCATACACTTGATTTGACAGGTGGCTAGGGGAAATAGCAAGCTCTTTCATTTAACCTTGTTGTAGGAATTAAAGATCATCACTATTCTTAAAGTTTAGCCAGACATAATCCTAATCCACAGAATGGTAGGTTCACCAAGCTACTCTTTTGGTTAGACATAGATCCCTTTTCCTCATGAGGCTGTTAAAGCATTGATAATATTCCTTATCTTTCAGCTCTCCTTCCAAAATTAGAAATGGATTTAGAGGAACAAGCCCCCAAATCCACTTATCTTCCTGACTTTCCTACTGAAAGATCTTCAGTGCCTTGTTGGTTCTCTGATGACTTCAAGTATAGTTTTTAAGACTTTATTCAATTTGTTATCAGTGGAATGAGTGGTCTAAACTACACAGTCAAATACAAATTAAAAGCACAATGAAATATTACCTTACACATGAGAGAATGACCATTTTTCAAAACTTAAAAAAATGAAAATAATTTAAAAATCAAAAAATTTTTTAAACTTTTAAAATTCAAAAGTATTGTTATAATTTTTATAAAAAAATTTAAAATAGCAGAAATGCAGCATGAAGGGACCACTTATACACTTTTAGTGAGAGTGTAAATTAGTACAACCTCTATTGAAATAGGCATGGAGATCTTTCAAAGAACTAAAATTAGATCTATCATTCTATCTGGCAATCCCACTACTTGATATCTACCCAAAGAAACAAACATTTTTATACAAAAATGACATCTACCCTCATATGTTTATTGCAGCACAATTGTGAAGGTATAGAATGAATGGAAATGCCCATTAACTGATAAGTGGATGACAATTTTATACACACATTCACACACATATACCATGGAATATTATTCAGAAATTTAAAAAAAGAATAAAATAATGTCATTTGCAGCAACTGGAATGGAATTAGAGACTATCATCCTAAGTGAAGCAATGCAGGAATGGAAAACCAAATACTCCCACTTATAAGTGGGAGCTAAACCAAGGAACTATAAAGTCATTATGATTGTACAATGAACACTGGAAACAAAGGCAAGGAAGATGGCAAGGAGAAGAGGGATGAAAAATTACCTAACCAGTACAATACGCACATATTGGGATGGTGGGTACACTTAAAGTCCAGAATTCTTCACCACTATGCAATGCATTCACAAAATCAAAAACTATCTGTACCCCCTAAAGCTATTGACAAATAAATAAATAAACAAATAAATAAATAAATAACCTAGTATGCTCTTGCCAAAAGTAGATGTCTCAGTAGTTTCTATTATTTTCCCATTTTACTGATTGGGAAATTTACCCACATTCACACATCTAACAAATGAAAGACTGGCATATTTACAGTACTAGGCTTTCCAATTCAGCAATACTTTTGAAAATGCAATTATAGATATTAGTTTTGAAAAGAAAAAGAAAAGCAACATCTGTAAATAATTTTATTATCAATATTCAGCTCAATTAAAATGTATTATGTACTTATGGTCTAAGCATTTAGTAAAAACTGAGGGGTAATGATGTAGAGGCAAAGAGGACATAGAGGATGAGTTCTCTTTCTCAGATCTAGATCTAGTAGTTGGAATAATGTTACTATAGTTAATAAATTTAGATGTGGATATTATTTTTTTATTTAGTCTATGACATTCTAGATAATTATTTTGGATAAGATGTCAATTATATGGAATCAACATGTATTATATTTATGTACAAACATATCTATTTATTAATTTATCTTTGGGATGGAAAGCACCTTCTTTAATACATAATTTAATGTCTCTCCAAGTATAGTAAAGACTCCCTGTATCAGAGCTACATTAAGTGTTTTTAAAAAATTAGACTTCAAGGTCCAGTCCAATTTGAGAAATTATGAATCTTTTGGTAAGTATAAGAAAAAGGATAATTTATTTTCACAATAAGCCACAAGTTGTAATTAACTGCTTTTTGCTGAGTCACTTCCTATTTCTTGCAGGCTTTTACTTTAGGTAGGTTTTTTCATTTAAACTTCGATGGAAACCAATTAGAACAAAATCTTGTAAACCAATTGACAAATTGGACATGCAAATGAAGTAAGATTGCCACACCTATGTTAACCAATTAATAAACAGAACATGCAAATGAACTAACCAGGTAACCCAATCAATTTAGGACATTTAGGCAACATCCAGAAAAGTGATGTAACCTCTGGAAGTACCCAGCCTATGGGGAAACAGGGGAAGAACTTGCATTGTAGGACTTAAATACTCTAGCTGAAACTGCTTTGGTGTGCCTCCTCATCTGAGGGATACCCATTCTTGCAAAAGCATTATTAAAAACTGCTTCACTCTACTGATCTCTGAGTCCCTGTGTTGCTTTTGGACAACCTAGTCTGGAGGTGGTGGTGTCCCCTAGGACCACCATTTCTAGCAGCAAGGCCCTTGGAAAGTACAAAAACACCTAGTTGATTTTCATGCACATTAAATATGGATATCTACTACCTTAAAAGGATGCATGTTATTTAAATCTCCTATAAATAACTATCTTATGGCTTACTTAGGTTTTTTTTTTAATATCTTGTCCTTTCTTGGGACCTCTGTTGTTTTCTGTATGTGAATAAATATTAAATCTATCTTCAGTTTAAATCTTTCTTCTGAAAACTGGACCTGCACGTTCATTTGCCTTCAGAACAAGTTTATGTGGATATTTCATAGACAAGAATGTCCAACATTTACCAATTTTCTCTACTATTCTCCGAACTAATTCCCATATATTCATCTTCCTTAGTTTCTCTCAGAGTGAAAGGCCTTGCTATCCATACCAGCTGCACAAGCCGAAAACATGATCTTCATCCTCTCTCTTCCAGTCTTGCCTCATTCAATGTATTGACAAAATTGAAATTCTAGTTTGATAGATTTCATAAACATGTACCAGTTCAAATCAATTATTTCCATGTCCATTTACATAAGACAGGTTGTAGACTTCTCTTGGCTGGATAATAGTTAGAACTTACTTAAAAAAAACAAAACTCAACTTTCAGACTCTTGCTATCTGTGATCACTGAATCAGAGTGACCTGGCATGCTGGCTAAAAAGTCATATAATTGGGCAACTGGATCATACCTCAAACCTACTAAATTGTAGCTGTAGGAGTGGGGCCAAGTATTTTGTTCTTTAACAAATCTCTCCAGGTAATGCTCATGCAAATGTGAGTTTGAGATCTTCTTACTTACAGATCTGGACATGTTCCCCAGCACAGAGGGGCTAAATACAGAAAAAGGCAATTGAATAGTCAGAAATAGAATAACTCTACATGCTTAAGAAACGTAAGATGTGAAAGAAACCAGAGAGATAATATAATCCAAGCCCTTATCTACCCAGAGGAAAAGCTGAGATACAAGATCACTCAGCTGGTTAGTGACAGACTCAGGAAAAGAAGTCAGATCAGGAAACTTTTAATCGAGCATTTTGTATTATATTATGACTGTTTCCCTTTTTTCAATATGCTCAAAACTAGAGATTATTTTAGGAAACTTACTTAGACAAACTAGAATTTGATAATGATATTATAAATATTCCAATGTTACTTGTTATGTAAAATATGTAAACTGTTCTTGGTTAGTAAAAAACAAAAATTAGTTATTTGCTCTTATGTTCAAGATTTCTAAATGAGTCTAAAGAAAACCAGTGCACACCTCTTATTAAAGGAAACTGTGTTTTATAGGTTTCGAAATATAAACCACAAATGTAATTGAAATAATTTTAATTGTAAGACAAGATTTTGAATATAAAGCCTAGGAAAAGTCAATCTAAGCAATTATAAGAAACTCCTAAAGCTTTTCCACTCAAAGAATGCAAGGGAATTTTAATTGAGGTTTAAATACAACTATCTAGAAATCTTAAAGGAAGAATATACTTGTTTAACTTCATTATGTAGTTCTGAACTTGAAGTTGTGATGAAAAAATATTGTTTTCTTTCCAATTATTAAAAAACATGTATTTTAGAAGAGGAAAGAGATGTTTAAAAGCCTTATTAAAACTTGCTCAAAATGTCTTGCATAAACAGAAAAAAGTTTCAAATTTAGAAAAAAAAAGCAGTTTCAAGATTTGTGAAACTCAGACTATATTTGCACTCTAAATTTTCCTGAAAATATCTAACAAATTTTTGCCCATGTATTAAAGGAAATGAAATCTCATCTCATTATCATTGAACAGTCATTCATTAGGCAGATCCTTGGAATCCAGGTTGAGGCTTCCTGGAGGTTTCTACCCAACATCCTTATGGTAGCAAAACAAGATTCTGTGTGTGAGGGTGATTCTTGTTCTTTCCCCAGGGACATGGCTCTTGCTTTTACCCCTTCACCCTGAAGCAATGAATCTTTGTCTGGGCCCTGGAAGCTGGATGAGTTCAAACCACTCCCACAGCAGATTAGGCATTAAAAAAACAAAAACAAAAACAGCTGAAGTATGTCTCTGGAGTGTTATCTATTTATATTGTATATGTGATAATATATTTGTTTACACTAAAATGCATATGTTTTCTTTTTTTTATTTTGTTTTAAAGATGTGGGGTACAATTCAGGGTTAGGTATACAAACGTTGATTATGCTCCTACCCTTGTTGATGAGGTGTGCTTCTCCCTCCCCTGGCAGTTTCCCTCAACTGCCAATCCCACCTCCCCTACCCTGGAAGTTTCCCACTACTGCCAATCCCTTTCTTCTAGTATTATGATAGTTGTTCAAGGTCTGCCTATGATTGAGAACATATGATATTCAGTTCTTTGTTTCTGTGATAGATTACTGAGTATGATTGACTCTAAATCCATCCAAGTTGCTGTGAAGTCCATATGTTTGTCCTTCTTTATGGCTGCTTGGAAGTTCTAGCTCAGGCAATGAGACAAGAGAAGGAAATCAGGGGTATCCAAATGGGAAAAGAGGAAGTCAAGTTATCCCTCTTTGCTGATGATATGATCCTATACCTTGAAAATCCTAGAGAATCTGTCAAAAGCCTGCTTGCACTGATAAAGGACTTTGGTAAAGTCTCAGGGTACAAAATAAATGTGCAAAAGACAGTTGCATTCCTATACACCAACAGCAAGCCCAGGCAGAGACCCAAATTAAAAGCACAGTCCCATTCACAATAGTCACACACACACACACACACACACACACACACACAGAAATAGCTCAGCATCTTCCTAGCCAGAGAAGTGAAAGAACTTTACAATGAGAACTACAAAACACTGTTCAAAGAAATCCAAGAAGACACAATCAAATGGAAAAATATTCCATGCTTATGGATAGGAAGAATCAACATTGTTAAAATGTCCATTCTACCAAAAGCAATCTACAGATTCAACACAATACCCATTAAGTTATCAGCATCATTCTTCTCAGACCTGGAAATGACAATATAAAAATTCATATGGAAACATAAATGACCACAAATTGCCAAAACAATCCTTAGCAAAAGAAACAAAGCAGGAGATATCACATTTCTAGACTACAAACTTTACTATAAGGCTACAGTAATCAAAACATCCTGGTATTGGTACAAGAAAAGTTATATGGACCAATGGAACAACATAGAGATTCCAGAAGCATAGCCTCAGTTTCTCAACCAACTTATCTTTGACAAAGCCTCCAACAACAACCAGTAGGTAGAGGAGAACCTATCCAGTAAATGGTGCTGGGAAAACTGGTATTTGTTTTCTATTTTACCCATCTTTTCTTTGTTTCTTTTTTCCTCACTTGTTTTGGAATGAGTATATATATTTAAATAGTTCATTCTACCTTTTCTACTGACTTTTTAGTTCTGCTCTTTTAGTGATATATTTTGTTTCCACTTATGTTTATAAACACACCCTGTGTGTGTGTGTGTGTGTGTGTGTGTGTATACATACATATATATATATATATATATATTTTTTTTTTTTTTTTTTTTTTTTTTTAGTTGGAGTCTCATTCTGTCACTGAGACTGGAGTGCAGTGGCATGCTCACAACCACCACAGCCTCGACCTACTGGGCTCATGTGATCCTTCTGCCTCAGCCTTCCAAGTAGCTAGAACTACAAGCATGTGCCACCATGCTCAGCTAATTTTGTTGTTTATTGCTAAGATGAGGTCTCACCAAGTTGCCCAGGCTGGTCGCGAACCCATGGGCTCAGACAATCCTCTCACCTTGGCCTCCCAAAGTGCTGGGATTATAGGTGTGAACCACCATGCCCGGCCTATATTTTAGATATTTGTTTAAATAGATAATAATCTTGTCTTTCTTTTTTTTTTTGAGTAAGAATTTTTCCAGGCTAGAATGGAGTGGCATGATCATATCCTACTGCAGCCTCAACCTCAGGTTATCCTCCTCAGCCTCATGAGTAGCTGTGACTACAGACACGTGTCACCAAAGTCTGCTCGTTTTTTAAATTTTTCATAGAGATGAGATTTCACTGTGTTTCCTAGGATGACCTTGAATGCCTGGGTTTACGAAATCCTCTTGCCTTGACCTCCCAAAATGCTGGGATTACAAGTATGAGCTGCTGTGCCTGGCTAGGAAATAATCTTCTAAGTATTATTATTTTTAAAAATTATTTATTTATTTATTACAGAGTTGTGGGGTACAAGTTAGGATTTACTGCTTAAATAGGCTACATGAAAGTGAAGTTTGGGTTTCTAGGAGGCCCTCACTACTCCCCAGAGTAGTGAACCCGGTACCCTTTGGGTTGTCACGTGTCCCTCATCCCACTCTTCCTCCCTCCCCTAGCAATACCCAGTGACTGCTGATTCCACCCTTGTGTTAATATGACTAGTGTTCAGAGCCCACTTATGAATGAGAATATGCAGTATCCAGTTCTTTGTTTCTGTGATAGTTCACTTAGTATGATGGTCCCCAACTGCATGCAAGTTGCTGCAAAGGCTATGATTTTGCTCTTCATTATGGCTGCATAATACTCCATCATGTATATGTACCACATTTTCTTTATGCAGTCTACTTTTGATGGGCAGCAAAGTTGGTTCAGTGTTTTTGCTATTGTGAATAGTGTGACAATAATCAAGTATGCACAGATATCTTTTGGGTAGGGTAATTTATGTTCCTCTGAGTATATTCTCAGGAGAGGGATTGCTGGGTTGTATGAAAGACCAATTTTAAGTTATTTTAGAAGTTGCCACACTGCCTTTGATAGAGGTTGAACTAGCTTACATTTCTACTAACAGTGTAGAAACATTCTCTTTTCTCTGAAGTCATGCTAACACCTGTTATTTTTTGACTCATTAATGATTGCTATCCTTAGCATAGTTAGATGGTATCTCATTGTAGTTTCGATTTGCATTTCTCTGATGATTAGTGAAGCAGAGAATTTTATCATGTTGGCTGCTTCTTTGTCATCTTTTGAGAAGTGTCTATTTATATCCTTTGCTCACTTTTTAAATGGAGTTTTATCACACTGTAGGCATCTATTTAATTGTACTAATTACTCAGTAAAATATATAGTTGTCACATGTACCAGAATCAGTTGTTTTTTCTTTATATATTCACATAAAATAGTCACAGATACAGTAGTTCTTTGAGTTGCTTTTAAGCAAAACCTTAGTCACCTATCTCTGATGATATGATTAATTATGTAAAGGACACAAACTTTGGTCTGTTTTGACGAGAATCGAAATTCCCTTTTAGTTATTGCTATCTATAGATTGCAATCAACATTTTTTAAATTATAAAGATGTGGGGTGCAATTCAGGGTTAGGTATACAAATGCTGATTATGCAGGTACCCTTCTTGATGAGATATGCCCCTCCCTCCCCAGCAGTTTCCCTCAACTGCCAATCCCACCCTCCTCCCTGACAGCAGTTTCCCACTACTGCCAGTCCCTTTCTTATAGTATTATAATTGTTTAAGGTCCACTTATGAGTGAGAACCTATGGTACTCTGTTCTTTGTTTCTGTGATAGATCATTGAGTATGATCGACTGCAAATCCATCCAACTTGCTGTCAAGTCCAAATGTTTGTCTTTCTTTATGGCTGCATAATATTCAGTTGTGTACATTTACCACATTTTTAAAATCCAGTCCAACTTCAATGGGCAACATGGTTGGTTCCATGTTTTTCTTTGCTCACTTTTAATGAGGCTGTTTGTTTTGTTTGTTTTTGTATTTTCACTTCATTCGAGTTCCTTGTAGATCCTGGATGTTAGATCTTTGTCATATGCACAATTTGCAAATATTTCCACCATTGTTTGGGTTGTCTCTTTATTCTCTTGATGGTTTCTTTTGCTGTGCAAAAGATTTTCAGTTTGATGAGGTCCCACTTGTCTATTTTAGCTTTTGTAGTATTCACTTTTGGGGACTTGGTCATGAATTCACTGCCTACTCTGAGGAAGAGAGTTTCCTACGTTTTCTTCTAGGATTCTTATAGTTTAACATACCATGCCTAGGTCTTTGATCCATTTTGAGTTCATTTTTTTGTATATGGTGATAGGTAGGAGTCCAGTTTTATTATTCTGCTTGTTGTTAGCCAGTTTCCTAGCATTAATGGTATTGATGGCTTTTTGAAGATGAGTTGAATGAGAGAGTGTAATTTTACTTTCAGAATCTCTGCCCTGTTCCATTGGTCTATGTTCCTATTCCTGCACTAATACTATGCTGTCTTGGTTACTGTAGTCTTTTAATAAAGTTTAAAATCTGGAAGTGTGATACCTCCAACCTTGCTCCTTTGGCTGAGGATTGTTTCGGCTATTTATGCTCTTTTTTGTTTCCATATAAATTTCTGTTTTGTCATTTCCAGGTCTGAAAAATGATATTGGTAATTTGATGTGTACTGCATTGAATCTGTAGATTGTCTTGCACAGGATGAAATCTGGACAATATTGTTTCTTCCAATCCATGAACACGGGATGTTTTACCATTTTTTGGTGTCATCTCTGGTTTTTGGGGCAGCATATTATAGCTCTCATCATAAAGCAATTTTACTTCTCTGGTTAGTTGGATGACAAGGTATTTCATTTTTGTGTGTAGCTATTTTGATTGGGATTGTGTTTTTTATCTGGTTCTCCACCTGCTTGTTGTTAGTGTATAGAACTGCAAGTCTTTTGCACACTGATTTTGAAACCTGAGACTTTATCACAGTCATTTATCAGTGCAAGGAGGCTTGTAACAGACTACCTAGGGTTTTCTAGGTATAGAATCATAGCATCCACAAAACTTCCTCTTTTCCTAGTTGGATATCCCTGATCTTTTTTTCTCTTGCCTGATTCCTCTCACTAGAACTTCCAGCACAATGTTGAATAGGAGGTGTGAGAGTGGACATCTTTGTCTTGTTCCAGTTCTTGGGAAGAATACTTACAGTTTCTGCCCATTGAACAAATATTGGGTGTGGGTTTGTCATAGATGGCTCTTATTGTTTTGAGAAATGTTCCTTCTATGTCTTTGTTTGAGGATTTTTATCAAGAAGGGATGTTAGATTTTGTTGTATGCTTTTTCTACATCTAATGAGATAATCATGTGGTTCTAGGTTTTGCATCTGTTAATGTGCTGCATTATGTTTGTGGTCTTTTTCATGTTGAGCCAGTCCTGCATCCTGGGAATGAAGCCCCCTTGGTCATGATGGATGATGCTTGAGATGAGTTGTTGGATCCTATTTGCGAGTATCTTGTTGAGAATTTTTATATCTATGTTCATCAGAGATTGGCCTATAATTCTTTTTCCTTGTTGAGTCTTTGCCAGATTTGGGAATCAGTATGATGTTAGCTTCATAAAATAAGTTAGGGAGAATTTCATCATTCTCAATTGCTTAGAATATGTTCAATAAGATCGGAATCATCTCCTTCTTGTATGTCTTGTAGAATTCAGCTGGGAAGCCATCTGGTCCAGGGCTTTTTTTGGCAGGGAGGCTTCTTATGATTGAGTCTATTTCCTGGGTTGTTATTGGTCTGTTTAGAGTTTAAATTTCTTCTTGTTACAATCTTGAGAGATTGTGTGATGCCAGAAAATCTCCATTTTCTCTAGATTTTCTAGTTTATTTGCATTCAGATATTCATAGTAATCTCTGATAATGTTTTTAATTTTTTCAGGGTCAGTTTTGACATTCCCTTTTTGTTTCTAATTATATTTATTTGTACTTTATTTCTCTTGCTCTTTTTCTTTTAGGCAGTCTAGCCAGGGATCAATCAATCTTATTTATTCTTTCAGAGAATCAGCTTTTTGTCTTGTTGATCCTTTCTAGGTTATTTTTGTCTTCTGTATCCTGCAGCTGTGACTTTATCTTGGTAATCTGGATTTTTCTACTGGAATTAGAATTTAATATCTTGCCTTTCCAGTTCTCTTAGAGGTAATGCTAAGCTGTTTACTTGTGATTTTTCTATTTTCTCAATGTGTGTGCAATGCTATGAATTTTCCTCTTAACACTGATTTCATGGCATCATAGGTAGTCTAATAAGATGTGTTTTTGTTTTAGTTGTTTCTGAAAATCTTTTTATTTCTATCTTGATTTCTGTAGTGTACCATTAAGTTGTTCAGCAACATGTTTTTTAGTGCCCATGTCTTTGTGTGTTTTTGGAGAAATCTTGTTAGTGACAATATTTATTTTTCTTCCACTGTGATCTGAGAAGAAACATGATATTATTTCAACCTTTTGAATTTGTTCACACTTGATTTGTGGTCCAGAATGTAGTCTATCTTGTAGTATGTTCCATGCACTGATGAGTAGAATATATACTCTGTAATTGTTGAGTGGAGTCCTCTTTAGATGTCTATTAAATCCATTTGATCAAGTGTTGAGTTCAGGTTCCAGACTCCTTGTTGATTTTTTTTTTTTTTTTTTTGCCTTGATGATCTTTCTATGGCTGTTAGCAGGGTTTTGAGGTCTCCAACTATGATTGTATGAGTGTCAGTGTCCTCTCTTCGCTAGTAGTTGTTTTATAAAACCTGATACTCCTGTATTAGGTGCATATATTTAAGATGGATATTTCTTGCTGGTGGATTGTGCCTTTTATCATTATGTAGCATCCTTTTTAACTTTTGATGGTTTAAAGTCTGCTATGTCTGATGTCACAATAGCTTCCCCTGCTATTTTATGCTTTCCATTTTTCCATTCTTGGCTGGAATTGCTTATCATTGAGAATGCTAAATATGGAACTCTAGTCCTTTTTGATTTGTAGTGTTTCTGCAAATAAGTCCAGAGCAATTCTGATGGGTCTTCCCTGGTAGGTGATCTGACCTTTCTCTCTTACTGCTGCTAGGATTTTTTCTTTCATGCTTACTTTATGGAGGTGGATTACTGTGTATCTTGGGGATGGTCTTCTCATGTGATATCTTGTGGGGGTTCTCTGATTTTCTTTGATTGAATGATCACCTTTCTAGCAAGATGTGGGGAAACTTCTTGGATGACTTAATGGAATGCATGTTCCATGGTGTTCTCAGTTTCTCCGTCTTCTTCAGGGATACCAGTCAGGCACAGATTTGGCTTCTTGACATGGTCCCACATCTCTCAGAGGATTTGCTCGTTGTTTTTGAGCCTATTTTTTTGATGTTTTTGACAGATTGGGTTAGTTTCATATTTTGGTCTCCAAGTTCTGAGATTCTTTCCTCTGCTTGATTGATCCTGCTCTCTGTGCTTGCTATTTTTTTTTTTAATTCCAGAGTGAAATTCTTTATTTCTAGTATTTCAGAATGGGTCTTTCTGAAATTGGTCAACTTCCCTTTTATTTCCTGTATGACATTGGTGAGTTTCTCATGGTTCTCTCTCTCTCTCTCCCTCCCTCTCTCTCTCTCTCTCTCCCCTCCTCCCTCTCCCTCTCTCTCTTTCTCTCTTTCTTTTTTTTTTCATTTTAACCACCAATCTCTATGTTCTGTGACTGTCCTCTGGGGCAGGTTGTTCTGGGGGATTTCCATGGTTTGTGCAATGATAGCTGCTTTTTCAAATGCTGTCTCTTTAAGACTTTTAGGATTCCCTATATTTTTTTGTTGATTCTTCATTATTTGTGAAAAGCAACTCTTCCTCTGTATCTTTCCTCTTTGGTTTTGTTGCTCTGAAGCTAGTCAATATCCTTCTTTCTAGGGCACTTTCTGTCATTAAGTACAGGTCACTCACTGTGAAAGAAAGGGGTACTCACTTTTGCTCCATGCTCTTCCCTGTAAAGACTACTTTACTGGAGGGTTTTTTCTGTGATTAGTCCAGATGGTTTGTTTTTCATACCCTACTGCAAGTACTGTGTGGAGAACAGGAGGGGGAATGGGCTTTCTATCTGTTGTCTGATCTGTTGTCTGTGGTTTTCGGCCCAGAAACCTTCCCACCAGGAAAGACTTCAGATATCTTTTGTGTCACTCCCTTCTTGTTCAAATCTACATTCAGCACTTGAAAAAGAGTGAGCTCTCTGCCACAGGAGGATCTGCCCTGTGGGCATGTGGGACTGGCAGGTGATTCTTCCTGATGGTGGGAAAAGAGTTGGATATCAGATGCTGGCAGTGGGTGCCAACTGAGTGTAATCTACAGGCAAGCTTTCCTGGGCTGGGACTGGCCACCGGTCTCCACTTGTGGAAGGTGCATGGTGCATGTTTGGGAGCTGAGTGTGTGTTTGTTCCCAGTTCAGTTTGGGCTCTGGTTGCCCACTACTGTGCCTTGACCAGGAACTCCTACCATATGGGACCAATGACTCACTGCTGGGGGGTAAAAATTGACACAGAGCATATCAAGATCACACACCCCCTCTTGTACTCAGGGCAGGGTTTCTGTTGCTGTGTGAGCCTGGCTGCATGGGGTACCCAGATTCCCAGATTCTGTTGCTGTGTGAGCCTGGCTGCATGGGATACCCAGATTCTAACACCTGTTGTTGCAATACTCTGCTTTTTGATCTCTATGTGTTCAAAGAGACCTCTGTTGAATGCAAGGTACTTCACCTATCCACAACTGTTCAGGGTGTCTGTGTCTATTGACAACTGGGTCCCTACTCTCTGCCTCACTTGGCAAGAGAGGTGCCAGTCTGCTGCTCCCTGATGGCCATTGTGGATGACTTTTAAAGTATAATATTTACCTACATATCTTCCTGAAAACATCAGGAATATATAATTACTTCAGCCTTAAAAGGATGGACTCATTCACACTTTTAAGAGTAATTCCTAGATTTCTAATTTTACTGTTTCTAATGAAAACTAATTTTACTGTTTCTAATGAAAAGTCAGTTATAATTCTTTCTGGATCTCTGAACATAGTTTTCTTTTTTGTGTTTCCTGCTGGTTGCTTGTGAATATTTATATATATATATATATACACACATATTTATTTATCTTTGGTTATTAACACCTTTGACTATAATGTGCCTATAGATAGTATTATTTGCAGTTCTTCTTCTTGTTTTCTGAACTTTTTGGGTTTTGAGCTAATAACTTTCTTTAAATTTCTTCAAATTTCTTCTGCCCTATTCTCCCTCTCTCTCTCTCTCTCTCTCTCTCTCCCATTTTCTTTCTCTCTCTCTCTCTCATTTTCTCTCTCTCTCAGGACTCCTTTTACATGTGTATTAGATTACTTAATACTGTCCCAATGTTTAGATGTCCTAATCTTCTTTTTCAAATTAATATTCTTTACCACTTTTGTTCAACATTGTACTGGAAGTCTTAGGAATACCAAACTGACAGGAGAAAGAAATAAAAGGCATTAAAATTGCCAAGGAGGAAGTCAAACTATCCCTGTTTGTTAATTACATGATTGTATACCTGGAAAACCTTAAAGACTCCTCCAAGAGCCCTCTATACCTGCTAAATAACTTCAGTAAAGTCTAAGGATATAACATCAAGGCATAAAAATCAGAAGCATTTTTATACACTAATAATGCTCAGGCCAAGAACCAAATCAAGAACTCAATCTCAATTATAGCAGCAAAAAAAAAAAAAAAAAGAAAGAAAGAAAGAAAGAAAAAACTTAAAAATACACCTCACCAAGGAATTGATAACTCTCTACAAGGACAACTATTACAATAATTCAAAACACTGATGAAAGAAATTATAGTCTACACAAGCAAATGGAAAATAACCCATGTTCATGGGTCAAAAAATCAATATAGTTAAAATTATCACACTGCCCAAAGCAATCTACAGATTCAGTGCAATCCATATCAAAATACCAATATTATTCTAATAGAACTAGAAAGCACATTAAAGTGTATATGGAAACAACAACAACAAAAAAGCCCAAATATTCAAAACAATTCTAAACAAAAAGAACAAATATGGAGGCATCACACTGCCTAACTTTAATATACAATAAGGCTATAGTAACTAAAACAACATGGTACTGGTACAAGGATAGATGAATAGCTCAATAGATCAGTATAGAGAACTCAGAAATAGAGCCACATATCTAAAACCAACTGATCTTCAACAAAGCCAACAAAAATAAAAATGGGGAAAGGATATCCTATTCAATAAATGTTGCTGAACAAAGTGGTTAGCTATATGCAGAATAATTATACTGGTTCCCATGTAAAAAAAAAAAAATTAGCTCAAGATGGATTAAAGACCTAACTGTAAAACCTGAAACTATAAAAGTCCTAGAAGAAAATCTAGGGCACACTTTTCTGTGCATCAGCCCAGGCAAATAGTTTGTGACAAAGATCCCAAAAGCAACTGCAATATAACCCAAAATAAAAAAAAAATGACTTAATTTAACTAAAAAGAATCTGCACAGCAAAGTAAATAATCAACAAAATGAACAAAAACCTATGGAATGGGAAAAATATTTGCAATTTATGACTCAAAGGACTAAGATCCAAAATCTACAAGGAACTCAAAAAACTCAACATGAAAAAACTATTGACTCCATCAAAAAGGGGCAAAGGGCAAGAATAGACACTTCTCAAAGTGTCACAAGTGGCAAACAAATATGAAAAAATGCTCAGCATCACTAATCATCAGATAAATGCAAATTAAAACCACAGTGAGATATCATTGTCCACAAATCAGAATGGCTATTATTCAAAGTCAAAGAACTATAGATGTTGGCAAGGTTGTGAAGAAAAGAGAATGTTCTTCCACTGTTGGTGGGACTATAAATTAGTTCAACCTCTACAGAAAACAGTAGGAGATTTCTCAAAGAACGAAAAATAAAATTACCATTCGACCCACCAATCCTACTCCCAGGGATCTACTCAAAGGAAAAAAAATCCCAAAACAACATTGTATAAAGAAAGACTCCTCTAAGATGGTATTGGATCCATCTTAGAGTGTTAGAGTGTGGGGGTCTCTGCATGAGTGAGTGTACAAAAAAAAATAATCTGGGTCTGTGTGTGTATATTGAGCAGGTGTTCAACTGAGGGGAGACACAGGGTCAACCGCCTGGGGCCCTCTGCAGAAACGCTAAAATTTGCTGCTGCTCTGATTTCGGCACCCATTGTGTGCAGAAGGATCCACCATCCCCAGGATAACTCAAGGGGGTTGGGCAGAAGAGATCAGCTGGCACCTGGCCCACACCACCACCTGTGGCAACAGGGCAGGTATGGATAGCAGGGACTGTGGAGAAAGCGTCAGGAGGAATTCTGGAACTGAGCACTGCTGGAGGAAAAACGCACAGACCGTCACCACGTTCTCTGTCCCAGGGTCAGAGACCTGCTTTATCTTGTCCAGTTCTGAGCTGCCTGCATCCTGAGGCCAAGAGGTGATCTCCACGTCCCTCTGAAATAAATTATCATTTGTCCAGAAAGAATACTCCAAGTGCACAATACCGGAGAGAGAAATGTCCCACTCCCACACTGGACCAAACATAGCCTCATGCGATTAGAGTGGGAAACCTAGAGGCAGACAATTTGGGAACTTTTCCCTGGAAAATCGGCTGGAGTGAGCTGAACGCTGGCAGTGAGGACTGCAGAGAGAAGAAGGGAGAGAGCCTGAGAAAGACTTCCAAGGAAGCAGTAGGAAGAGCCCACCCCAAGCCTGGACTGGGCTCCAGATCTCTGCCACCAGGTCCCAAGATCCAGATACTGGTAACTGTTGGGAAGGGAGCAATAGCTCCCGGCAGAGAAACTGAGTAAATTCTCTAATGCCTGGGTAGAGTAGTGCTCCAGGGCAGCCTCTGAGGGACAGCAGAACTGTATCTTAAGACCAGGCACTGATCTTTGTGTTGCGCTGGGGCTGTTCTTTGCGACCTCAGAGAACATTGTCCCTAGTGCACAAGCCCCGGCAGGTAACGGCAGATGCGGAACCCCAGATCACCCGCTCTCCGCCCTGAGCCAGCTGCTGGGCGATAGCAGCAGACAGAGTAACTGACCAAGAAGGAGGCTGGTGGTGGTATGGGATTGTTTGTTTGATTATCTCATTTGATTGCTTTGTTGGTTGTTTTTCTCTTTTCTTTCCTTCTTCTATTTCTCTTGCTTTGTTCTTTCTCTGGTTTTTTTGGTGTGTGTATTTTTCTCTTTTTCTTTCTTCCTTTCCTTTCTCTTCCTTTCCCTTTTCCCCCTCTTTTTCCTTTCTCTTTTCCCTCTTATACTCTGTCTTGGACTCAGGGGCTATGCAAGCATACCCACTGTAAGGTCATATTGTGCGGAGATGGAGAGTGAGTCCCAGCTGGTCCATTCACCAGATGGCAAATATTATGACCTGGCAATAGGTTCTGAATTGTTGCAGCTCCCCTCTTCCCCTAGTAAGTGCTCAAAATTATAAAGAGACAGCACAACGGCCAACCACAGCTCTCCTTCATAATTGAATACTGCTCAAAGAAGTCAAAGATGACACAAACAAATGGAAAAATATTACATGATCATGGATTGGAAGACTCACCATTTTTAAGATGTCTATTCTACCAAAGGCAATCTACAGAATCAATGCAATACCCATTAAATTACCAACATCATTCTTCTCAGACCTGAAAATAACAATACAGAAATTCATATGGAAACATAAACATCTACAAATAGCCAAAACAATCCTTAGCAAAAGAAACAAAGCAGGAGGTATCACACTTCCAGACTTTAAACTTTATTTTAAGGCTACAATAATCAAAACAACCTGGTATTGGTACAAGAACAGGCATATAGATCAATGGAACAGAATAGAGATTCTGGAAGCAAAGCCTCAATTTCTCAAACAACTCATCTTTGGAAAAGCCTCCAACAGCAACCACTGGGGAGAGGAGAACCTATTTAGTAAATAGCACTGGGAAAACTGACTGAACACCTGCAGAAGAATGAAACAGGACCCCTACCTATCACCATGTACAGAACTCATCTCCAAATGGATCAAGGACCTAAACGTAAAACCTCAAATGGTAAGAATCTTAGAAAACACAGGAGACATCCTTTGGAAATCAGAATAGGCAAACAAGTCCTGATCAAAACCCCAAAAACCCATGCCATAAGAGATAAGATTGACAAGTGGGGCTTCATCAAACTGAGAAGCTTCGGCAAAGTAAAATAAACCATCAAGAAAGTAGGGAGACAGTCCACAGAATGGGAAAAACTGTTTGCCAAATGAATATCTGACAAAGGTCTAAAACCAGGATCTACAAGGTACTCAAATGTGCCAAAAGGAAAAAACCAAACAGCCTCCATTAAAAAATGGACAAGAGACATGAATAGACACTTCTCAAAAGAAGACATAAAAGCAGCCAACAGGCACATGAAGAAATGCTCAGCCTCACTAATCATCTGAGAAATGCATATCAAAACCACATTGAGATACCACCTAACCCCAGTAAGAATGGCCATCATTAATAAAACAAACAACAATAGATGCTGGAAAGGATGCAGAGAAGAGAATGCTTCCACATTGATGGGGGGAATGCAAAGTAGTTCAACCTCTATGGAAACCAGTGTGGTGATTCCTAAAAGAACTAGAAATTGAGCTTTCATACAAACCAACCATCTTCCTTCTGGGAATATACCTGCAGGAACTTAAATCACTCTACAAAAAAGATAACTACACACACATGATTATTGCAGCACTATTCACAATAGCAAAAACATGGAACCAACCATGCTGCCCATCAAATATGGACTGGATAAAAAAATGCGGTACATATACATGATGGAATATTACACAGCCATAAAGAAGGATAAAATTATGAACTTCACAGCAATTTGAATGGAAGTAGTATCTATCATACTCAGTGATCTATCACAGAAACAAAGAACTGAGGATCACATGTTCTCACTCATAAGCGGACTCTGAACATTTACTATAACACATTAAGAAAGGGATTGGCAGTAGCAGGACACTGTCAGGGGAGTGGTGAGGGAGCTCATAACATCAATAATGGTACCTGATCTCAAACCAGACAAAGTAGGGACCAAACGGAGCCCCAAACCTTATCTGTACAATTACCACTTTATATCTAATTCTGAATTGTACCCCAAGTCTTTAAAATACAACAAAATTTTTTTAAAAATACCTCTACTTGTATGTGCCTTACAGCACTATTTGCAATAGCAGAATCATGGAACCAACCTAAGTCCCCACCAACAATGAACTGAATTTTTAAAACGTGGTATATATACACCATGGAATACTACTCAGCCATTAAAAAGAATGAAATTATGTCCTTTGTAGCACCATGTAGGGAGCTTGAGAACACCATCCTAAGTGAACTAACTCAGAAACATAAAAGCAAACATGACATGTTCTCACTATATATGGGAGCTAAATAGTCATAGAGATGGAAATAATTGACACTGAAGCCACTAAAATAGGGAGTGTTAGGGAGGGGGATTAGGGTTCAGAAATTACCTGTTAAATATAATGTTCACTATCTGGGGAATGGGTTACCTGAAGCCCAATCCCCAGTACTACACAATATTTCTATGTAAAAAAACATGCATTTGTACCCCCTGAATCTAAAATAAAATTATATTTAAAAATAATAATAAAATAAAAAGGTTCTGCATAGCAATGTAAACAATCAACAACGTGGAGAGACAGCTTACAGAATGGAAGAAAATATTTTCAAACTATCCATCTGACAAGGAATTAACTACAATATATAATGATAACAAAAGACTCAGCAAATAAACAAATAATCTAATTAAAAGTAATTAAAAGACTTGAACAGATATTTCTCAAAAGAAGATATACAAACAGCCAACGGGTATATGAAATAATATTCAGCATCAGTAGTTGTCATAGATTTATCAAATCAAAGCCATAATGAGATATTTCACCCTAGTTAAAGTGACTTTTATCGAAAGGCCAAAAACAAAGAATGCTGGCATGGGTGCAGGGAAAGAGAAATGTTCATACAGAGTTGATGGGAATGTAACGTAGTGCAGTCACTTTGGAGAGCAGTGTGGAGACTCCTGAAAAATTGAAAAATAGAAGTTCTGTATGATCCATCAATTCTGCTACTGGGTATCTACCCAAAATAAAATCAGTATATCAAAGAAATATCTGCAGTCCCATGTTTTCCCTACAGCATTTTTCACAATAACCAAGATATGGAATTAACTGTCCATCAATGAATGAATGGATAAAGATCATGAGATATTTATATACAACGGAATACTACTCAGTCATTTTTTAAAAAGAATGAAATCATGTGATTTACAACAACATGGAACTGGAGATCATTATGTTAAGTGAAATAAACCAGAGCATATCACATGTTCTCATACGTGAGAGCTAAAAAGTTTATCTTATTGAGGTAGAGAGTAGAATGGGGATTACCAGTGATTGGGACTGGTAGAGAGATTGGGATGAAGACGAAGAGAAATTGGTTAATGGGAACAAAAATAGTTTAATAAAAAAATTAAGTTCTAGTATCTGGTAGTACAATAGGGGGACTATAGCTAACCATAATTTCATATATATTCCAAAATAACTAGAAGAGAAATATTGGAAAGTTATCATTGCAAAAAAAAATGTATAAATATTTCAGTTGATGGATGTCCCAATTATCCCAATTTGGTCACCACACGTTGTATGCCTGTGCCAAAATATCACATGTATTCCCAAAACATTTACAGCTAGTATGTATCAATAATTAAATAAAACACGCTCAGAAAAAAGAAAATTAATATACTTTATTTTTTAGAATAGTCTTGGGTTTTTTTTTTTTACAAAAAACTGAGTGGGAAATATAGAGTTCTCATGTTCTTTCCCCCGTCCCAATTTTTCTATCATCGTTTACTGAAAAACTATTCTATCAACAGGGTCTTGCTCCATCACCCAGGCTGGAGTACAGTGGTGTAATCGTAGCTCACTGGAGCCTTGAACTCCTGGGTCCAAGCAATCCTTCTACCTCAACCTCCTAAATAGCTGGGACTATAGGCATGTACCATCACACCCAGACAATTAAACAAAAAATTATTGTGGAGATGGGGATCTCACTATGTTGCCTAGACTGGTTTTGAACTCCTTACCTCAGTGATCTTCCTGCCTCAGTGTTATGCATTTAACATCTTTTCCCCCTCTGGAATTCAATTTAAATACTCTCTATCAGCCTGTCTTTGAGTTAATTGATCTTTTATTTCTCTATATTCAGTGTTCTTGTACGCACATTCAATGATTTTGCATGTTTGATATTCCACTTTTTAGTTTTAGAGTTTCTATTATATTCTTTTTTAAACTTTCCATTTTGTCTTGAAATTCTCCAACTCTTCCCTCATTCTGTCCACCCATTACTATGTATGATTTATTCTGTTTTTAATAATTATTCTGAAGTTCTTATCTACTAATTCTAACATATGGATTCCTTTCTCTCTTGGTTATAGCTGTAGTTCTCTGCTTCCTTTCAAGTCTAGAAAATTTTCTTCTATACTGCACATTGTGGATGGTCTATTTTGGGCATTTCTTATTGTGCTACTTAAAAAAAAGTGTTCAGTTTTATCTGGAAGGAGGTAATTTATTGGCACTTCAATCATATTGAAACTCAATTTGATAAGATGGATTTACTTCAGTTTGCCATTATTTTCCAGGCAATGTTGTTTGTCCTTATATGTGTTCCTTACCTTAATAATAGACCTTTTGGAATTTCAATGGAAACTCAATGTGTTTAGCAAGTACCTCTAAGCTGACAAGAATTTACCTCAAAACTCTCTACCTGGCATTGAGCAACTGTTGGAATCTCTGTTTACCTATTTAGCCACTTAAATGCTGCTTTGTGATAAAAAAAAATTTCACCTTTATGTTTGCAGTTTAAGACTCATCCAAGGATACAAGGTGAATCTGCACTCATATTTAACATTTTCCATCTGGAGTTGACTTCTCTTTTTTTAAAAAGTTCTCAATTTCAAACTGTTCTGGCAATCCTGAACTCTAATCTCTGTCTCCACAAACCTACGTTTTAATACTTGACTTATTCCTCAGTGTCATAGCAAAATAGGGAGAGCCCTCAAGGATAATTTAGGTAAATATGGAGTTCACATGCTGTGATGTCTTTATTTTACAGATTTAAAATTGTTATCTGAAGAGGAATTTAACTAATATAAGATACTCTTTCCTTAAAATAAGCAGAATTTCTCCTTTCCAATTAAGGTTATTATAAAGTCCCTATGAAAAATTTCCAATATTTCAATCACATTGAGCCTATTTCTAAAGTCTTTCCCGCTACCCTTGGTACTTGAACTTTTTTTTCTTAAAGTGCTAGACAATTTTAAGTGCTAGACATTGTGAACAAAAAGTTACAGCGCCTCCGCATTATCTTGTCTTATTCTAGAAAAGACTTAATTTTCTATTAGGACTATTTCAACACAGAATATTATGTTAATGCAATCAGAGATTGAGATGTCCCAAGTCATATATCAGGTATTTATACAGAATTTGAAATGGGTGTTAAACAAAGGTCTTAACTCAAGATGAGAAAACTGGGACAGTAAATTGGGAAATCATTTGTATCTTATATGATTACCAATAGGTTTATTTTATCAACTACTATGATGTTCTGCACTAGCTATGTTTTATGACTTCTTGCAATTATTGAAGATATATTTCACAGAACTTATCATCTACAAAATATGGCATTGGAATTTATATTTTAATAGAGATAAAAATGAGCCTCATACTCATCTTAGATCATTTTTACCTTCTCAGATCTCAGATGTTAAGAGACTCAGGAAGCTGAAACCTCATGAGAAAGAAAAGAGTATAGTAGAATAAGTTTGAATTGGATTTCTAAAAAAGTAGCTCAAGTAATTTAGCTAGCCAGCATTCAAATCCCATGGATAATTTACATATTCTGAAGCAAACGCAGCTTACTGCATTGAATCTGAATAAATGAACTGTTCAGGTGATAGCTTTATACTTTTCCCTAAAAATAAGTTGATATTTTAAAATATTCCATATTTCTGATTTCCTGAAAGTTTTTCTCAAAATAGGGTCTTATGTTATTATGTTCCCACATTTGGTAGGCTAAAAAGTTTTGTATCAGTGGTTTGCCCACTCTAAATATTATTTCTTTTAGCAAATGCTCAATGTTTAAGATAGTTTGAATTTGATTTGCTCTAGTTAAAGTAGGGGTGAAAAAAGGTTTATTTTATCCTTTGGGCTCTACTATTTTTCAGGCCTATGAGCTTTTTGGCATCTTCAGGAGAATTGAGATATAGTCTCCAAAAAATTTTAAAAACTCAAAATATAAATTAATAAATATTTTAATATCTTCAAAACGTATTTTGTCAGCTTCATTATCTCTAAAACTTTCATCACTTATGAAACATTGTGATGATTAGATTTTTCTCACTTTGTGAGAATTATTGAATATGCATTATGTTTATTGAAATCATAGGCAATAATTAGTGAGTTTTTCGCAGTCACAGAATTTCAAGACAAAGTTATACAACTATTTTTAAAATGATTACATTACTATGTAATGTGAAATTACATAGTAATTACATGGTAATGTACCCACATTACTATGTGTACATAGTGTATGTGTACTGTGTGTACATAGTGTAGTGTACATACTATGTGTACACTATGTGAATACATAGTGTATCCACATTACTATGTAATTACATTACTATGTAATGTGGATACACTTTCATATTTGTTAAAATCTTTACAGGAAGGGGGTAAATAAATCATAACTGCTGAGCTTCTCCTTTGAACTGCTTCTACAGAAGTTCAAGAGGGTACAGTTTGAGAACCGCAACAATTAGAGAATTCTCAAGTCTCTTTAACTTCATAACATTTATTATGAACTTAGTCTATATCAGGAATTATAGGTGTGGTTGTTACAAAGTGAGTAAGATGAAACTAGCTTTCCATCTTATGTCATGGATAAGATTGTTAATGACAATATATAATAGTTTTCTAAGTTAGGGAGCGGTTTATTGTGTAAATGAAAACAATGATTAAATGATATTCAACTTGTTCTACAATTACATTAGCTTAGACATTTTTTAAAAAAACTAGGCTGTGGTTAAAGAAGATAACTGAAGCCTTGGATTCACCATTTCTGTGTAAGACCACTGAGGAGTTTCAGTTTACTCATCACTTAACTTACAAAAACTTAGAAGCGAAAGTGCATATAAATACCAAACTGAATTTTTAGGTTAAAAGATGTTCTTATGATTAAAACCCTAGGGAAGTAACAATACATAGTGTCTGATTTTATGATATGGTACTGAGTTCTGAAACAATACAATTTTTTTGAGTTTTTAATTGAATGTCCTAAAACCTCTTAAGGTAATTCTAGATCTGTATGTCAGGAGAAGCACATTTTCTTAGTTAGATTTAAAGTTTAAAGTAATTAGTCAAGAATAGTGTTGTCCCTTTTTAGGTCAATGAATAAAGTACAGAAAAAAATCATGTTAAAAGCCTTCTTTTTGAGAAATTTACAACCCAAGATCTCATAAAACAGCCTTGGCTAGAAGCATTTGCTGTTTAGTCTTCATAATTTGAGCTCTGAATACAATTTAAGCATAATGTCTTTGTTGGAAAATTGTACCAGCTCAGGAGAATTTCACATTTTTAACTAATGTTATTGCTGTGCAGGGCCCTTTTGTGTACCTTAGCAACTGACTTATTGCTAAAAATTTGACCCTGATTAGGACCATAAAACCCTAACTTGCTTACTAAGTGCACCCTTTTATTCTTTTGGAGGAGTGATAAAAATACACATGTGATTTATTCTTCAAACAGCTAAGCATGAATGTATTTGTCCTTCTTAATATTGACAGAATATTGTACTCCAGCAACTTTGCTGTAACCTATTATTACCTGAATAAGCCTTATTTGTTATTCATAAGCTTTCAAGTACTTACTACTTCATCATTTATTTTTTTTATTCTTCATTGTCTACAATTGCTTCTTAAATGCTTTCAAATAAAACTTCTTTACTTATCATTTCTGTTCTCTCCAAAATCACTCCTTGTAGTCAAGGTGAATCATTACCACCCCCTTTCTTACTGTTTTGTGCTAAACAAGCATATTTTACTGTGGCCTATGTAACTAATTTCTTTACTGCTATTGCAAAAGAAGTCTCTAAGCACACTGAAACCAGTCTTAGAGGGGATACTGAAAGATTACTTCTTATTATGTACAGAATTTTGCAATATGTGTCTCTCCTTGTGCTTACTGCAGACTATAAAGTAATGAAATGAAGGCATATAGATTCATTTCTGTATTGAAGAGTCTATAGTGACAGAGGTCACTGCTTAATTGACTACATTTTTCTCGAAATATAAAGACTTTTCACGGAGAAAATTTGATAGAACATGTTTTAATTGTTCTGCTTATTTTATTGCTATTAAATATATTCAGACATGAATGCTCAAATAATTATGCGTTTGGTTGGCTTGGTTCTAAGGTATGAAGCACAAGAGCTGTTAGTATCTAATTTGCACAGAGGAGAGATAAATAAAGGTTTAATTAGACCAAACAATAAGACATTTTGGTCCTAGTTATTTAAATCTGTCAAAAGATTAGATGTATTGCTGCTTTATGTCAGGACTATTGCTTGAATACACTCTTCCTATAGATTGTTTTGGCATAGCAGCAACAAAGTCAATGAACTTCCATTTTGACTGAGTTGCCTAGGATTTTATGCATCTGAAGAGAGGCATTTAAACATGCCAATAATTAGTGAAAATTATCTGTAGGAACCATTAGACTCACCCTAAGTATAGCTAGGCCATCAGTAAAGACAGTGAAGGACTGCAAAGATGTGATCTTGGCTCACTGTGTCTTGAAAATTGAATAGTGTTCACAGAGCATTGGATTCTCATAGAGGATTCGCACAATACATGCCTCTAGCAGGATTGTATGTATTTGATGTAAGAATGATTACATGTCTCTTGAAGACACAGTATCAGATGAGAACTTAAAGGTTCGTCTTACTTCAGGCCAACAAACCAAGAACTAACTCCTAAGCAGGAAGAAAGCATATTACGAGATAAAGCACTAGAGACTCAGGCTGGATTGAGGAGTCTCCAACTTAAGAAAATAAAAAGGAGTTATGAGCTACAAAATTCTATAACCTAAATTGCCTTGCTACCTAATATTTCAATAAGACTAGTATTCATCTACCTATTCATTCATTCATTCATTCATTCATTTATATTAAAAATATTCTTTGATCATTGTCAACATACCACTCACTGGTAGAAAAATGTTATGGGGTGATGCTGCTTTGTTCACCTTTGTAACTTCAGTTCTTATTGGTTTTATGTGCTAACACACTGTCCTTGCCTTCTAGTATATAGGACAGTGTGTTAGCACATAAAACTAATAAGGCATATACTTCAATAACTAGAATATCAGATACTCTGTTAAAGAATAATTAAAAGTAAGAAGTCAAGTTAAATATTATGCTCTTGACACTCTAAATATTTATTTCTTTTCTCTATCATTGACTTTTTTGACTTCCAAATAGTATTTTCCATTTGTCTTTCTTTCCTGTATAATGATATTTGCATAAAATATTTGTCTATTATTCTCCCCCCCACTCTCACATTTGAAAATCAAATCACAGAGGAAGTTTGGCAATCAAAATAAGGCAGTGGCTCAAATTAAATTTCTGATCTCATCTTCAAATAAGTTATTATATGTGTTCCCAGAAATACTGACAGAATTGAAAAGAAGATCTTCATCAGACATTCATTTGTGGAATGGAACCAATTGAAAGTTTTTATAATTTTTGTTCGGCATTACCTAATTTTTATAATGCCAGAAATGTCCAAAAAAATTGTTCTGGATCTCTTCTGACCCTAAATGAATATATGTGAGCACCAATGGGTAATATATATCTATCATGTTTGCATGTGATTATGACTGTGTTGATTTCTGTAATCAAGTTAATCGTTCATTTATTTGTTGATGATGGTTGTTTTTGCTAGAGCTGTTACCATCACAAAAATACATTTAAAACTTTTACAGTCTTGAGAACCCTGACAGCAAAAAGTACTATTTGTTAGGCTGAATAACAGCAATATTTATGATTTAGAAGACCCAACAATATTTTTCATATATTTAATGTCTATTCTAATCATTGGTTAATCTGTCCAGTGGTCAACAGTCCTCACTATTAGTGTCTATCTATATGAAAAGTGGGCTTACATTTACAAGTATAGGCAAATTTTGCATGGCATAGTTCTTAGATGAGAGACCAGACTCAAAGAATATTTATTTTAATGGCAACTGGTACCACACCACGAGATCTCATTATTTGGCATGTAATTTTTCATAGAAGTGTCTAAATGGATCGGATTCCTGTAGTTGCTAGGATTCCTGGGAGGTTCCCTGGCTTCCACTCACCTAGCCATCTATGTCTTTTTATGCAGACATGTGTCTGCCTGGTACTCTTGTTTAGCACTAGGCTTTTTTTTTTGGAGGGCTAAAGGATCATGTATGTTAATGGAGTATGTACACGCTTGTAGCATTTTCACTTTTTAAGTATCAATAACAGAAATGTGAGAACCTTGCAAGTAGAAATCTCATGCCTCTAGCAACATTTGCAGTTCTTCCATATGTATTAATTTCCGAGTATTTAATTCAGGTTATCTGGTTGCAAATTTAGTGCTTTGAGACATTCTGGCTCTCTTTGATAGAAACACTTTGTTGTGACCTTTTGGTTTTCTCTCCAACTCTTACACTGCTTTTCTGTAGAACATGTTTGGATAATTTTTTGAGAGACCGACTTATAATTCATCGGCAAACATATTCAGCATGAAAATGTGGATGTGTTAATGATGCTAATATGCAGATGATACATTCAAGTGACTGCAACTTATGTGGATAACATATTCTATTATTTTATTTCCTCAAACTGTTAATCATAAAATTCAAGGACAAAAGTCTGTTCTTCTTTTGACCTTTGAAAATAAAACCAACATTATACACAAATTTTTTAAAGACAGAAATTAAGGCTTGCCAATATAGCAGATTTAGTTGGTTTTAAGTCTGTATTTGATTGTTTTAACAACTTTAATAGTACTGAGGTTGCTAAATTGCTGATAAGTCTCTGTTTATCTTTTATCCTAAAGAATTCAAGGTAGCACACATCTTGAAATACTTGCAAAGTGAGGTGATGAAAGTCGGATCATTGTATATCTGTGTGAGTAATACTGACATCACTAATATGGTAATCTATGATTACTGATGACAACTCAGATCCATTTATACATTGTACTTTTTATATTTATAGACATATGCAGTATAGCAAATGATAATCCATACAATAACTTATTTTATTTTGAAAATCATGATGATTACTATCATCTTCTTCATCTTCATCAAAGATTTACTTTTTATTTAGACACTATAAAATACTGCAAGAGGAATTGATAGACACCAAATTCAGTCACTGGTCTTAAAGATGAGAGAAATTCTCCTTTTTCCTATTAAATGTATTGATAACTTAAAATTGTATTATTTCAATTTTTAATGTGATTGCAGTGAGTCAGGTTAGGACATTCCTCCATTATAGAAAAGGAAAAACTAGAACTAAAATCACTAAATGTAGCTTTATCGAGAAAAACAAACATACATCAGCCTAATATTGCTAGCAGTTTAAAACATTCCTTATCAGACTACTCTCTTCTGGAGAAAAGGACTGGGATATTTGAATAATTAGAGATAAGTTTCTGGAAACATAGCAAAATAAAGTTCTTTTGTGGACCAATAAGAACACAGATATTACCTAAAAAAAATTTCAACCTATCCTTCAAAGTTAAAAACTAGACAGGCAAGCAAAGAACACCAAACTACCACCTTCCTTTTCTCTATTTATATAGGAAAGTGGCACTAGTAAAGATATTTAAAATCACAGTGTTCTTTACTGATTTTAAAATTAGCTGTAGGTTCTGTTTTAGTTTGTGTCATTAGACTATGTCTCCGGAAAATACTTTCACAAGAGATCTATTTGGATTAAAAATGCATCCTGATGACTCCTTTCATTGCAGTGAACAACCAAATTAGTCTGTAGGTGATCCTTTCCAGAAAACATATAATAGAATAAATGACATTTACAGCAACTGCCTTTGAAGAGTCCAGATATACCGTAAATCTGAAGTTCTTTTAGCAGAGATATTTTACTTTGTATAACTATCGGTGTTCCATAAATGTGATCACATCTACAGTATCTCATTCTCCTGGTTATATATTATTAAATTGAGTTGCCAGCTTTCATTCAGAGGGCCATAGTCATGGCCTTTCCTCACCAGTACCCCTACACATGTCATTTCCTTGTCTGCCTGTCAAATCAGGATCTTTCTCAATGTTCTCTTTGATAGAGGGTGCCTGTGGCAACACCACTATTGTATATAAGTGATAAACTTTCAAAAAATGTTATATTTTATTAGATAACTCACAAATATGAGCATGCATTTTGAGATCTGAGGCTAAACCTCCTTGGAAAACATTTGAAAATCTATCCAGGTAGTCTGAGATATATGCAGAAAACAGATGGAGATGGAGGACCACGGCTGTTAGAATTTTCAGCCTCTGTTTTATTTTCCTAAACATTTCATTTCTAGTAACAAACTAGTATACCCTAATCAGACAAACAAAATTATACTGTTACCCAGACTAACTTTCCTTAGAGGACAGCTGGGAAGCTGCTGCTCTTCTATGAATCTGTCTCAGGTCTCACACCCAACTTGGGTAAGTCATCAAAGGAATTCTTTCAAATGAAATTTTCCTGACAATGACTCTGTAAAATATTTCTTTCTCCATCTCATATTTCCACTTTTAAAAATCACCCTGATGAAGTTTTAGTGTTCTTTATCTAATGCCCATGATGCCTTTACCCCAAATTAACCTCTACTGGTCTTAAAGCATGAGACACAGACTATCAGGAATGGAATGACATCATAACCCAATCCAATTTCCTTCACACAAAGATGAGAAAATGGAGGTTCCAGAGGAAAAACTGATTTGCTTGAGGTCATTCAGTGTAGGTAGTATTAGAAGTAGTTTTTCCCTCCAGGCGTGGTAGGCACAAGCCTATAATCCTAACACTTTGGGAAGCGGAGATAAGAGAATTACCTGAGCCCACAGGTTGGAGAACAGCCTGGGCAACTTTGGCAAGATCTCATCTCTACAATAAATCAAAATAAATAAGTAAATAACCAGGTGTGGTAACATGCACCTGTGTTTCCGGCTACTTAGAAGACTGAGTGGGAAGGATCACCTGAGCCAGCAGGTCCATACTGAGGTTGGCCATGAGTGTGCCACTGCCCTCCAGCCTGGGTGACAGAGTGAGACACCAACTCAAACAAAAAAAAAAAAAAAGAAAAGAAATAGGTTTTCTGATCCTGGTCCTGTAGTTTTCTACAAGTAGAAATGGATTAAGAAATCATGTTAATGAAAGGAATAAAATACTAGCTACCACACACCCTATAATTTTAAAAAAACAAAGCTTACTAAAGTTTATCCAAGATCCCTTATTTTGTTTTATTATTTTATTTCTATTATTATTTTGGGGAATTGGGGATCTCCCTCTGTCACCGAGGTTGGAGTGCTATGGCACAAATCATGGCTTGCTACAGCTTCAGTCTCCCAGGCCCATGTAATCCTTCCACCTCAGCCTTCCAAGTAGCCGGGACTACAAGCATGTGCCACCACACTGGATTAATTTTTTTTTTTCTTGTAGTGGTATGGTTTTGCTATGTTGCCTAGGCTGGTCTTGAACTTTTCGTACTCAAGCAATCCTTTATCTGTCTCCCCAAGTGCTAAGATTACAGGCATGAGTCATCATGTCCCCACCCCTTCTGATATTTTAACATTCTAATTTTGCCTCTCTAAAATCTAAAGCATACTTTTGGGACTTAATTTTACTTTCCATTTTTATCCTTTTCCTCTCTGCCTGAGAACTTCTCACATCTTTACTCTAGTTAACTGCTTTGCTTTCTTTGTATGTAATCTGAGGTATCACTTTCTTGGAAGAATCTTTCTGACTATCTCTATTAAAAGCTTTTAAACAAGCCAGGCTCGGTGGCTCAGCCAGTAATCATGCGCCTTTGGGAGGCTGAGGTGAGTGGATTGCCTGAGCCCGCGGGTTCGAGACCCACCTGGGCAGCGAGACCTCATCTCTACAATAAATCAAAAAATCAGCTGGGCGTGGTAGCACGTGCCTGTAATTCCGGCTACTTGGAAGGCTGAGGCAGAAGGATCGCCAGAGCCCAGCAGGTCGAGGTTGCGGTGGCTGGGAGCTGCCACTGCACTCCAGTCTGGGCGACAGAGTGAGACTCCAACTCAAAAAAAACAAAACAAAAAAAACTTTTAAACAATACTCTTGTACTTCTTCTGAGTAACACTTAACTCAATTGTAAGTAATAGTGATTTATGAGTAATTAATAGTAAGTTAAAACAATGGAATACTACATAGTCATAAAGAAGAACAAAATCATGAACTTTGCAGCAATCTGGATGGAATTAGAGCTTAAATACGGAGTGATCTCTCACAGAAACAGAGAGCTGAGTATCACATGTTCTCACTCATAAGTAGCCCTTGAACAACTACCATATTCTTATAAGAAAAGGATTGAAAGTGGCAGGAAACTGTGGGGAGGGTGATGGGGGGGTGGGGAGGAGGAATTGACAGTAGACGATATCTGCCTGGGGAAGGGGGGGGCACACCTCATTGATGAGGGTACCTGCACAGTGAATATTTGTATACCTAGCCCTGAATTTTACACCACAATTTTAAATAAATAAAAGAAAGAAATTTCTCTGCAAAAAAAAAAAAAAAATAGTAAGTTAAATGTTGAAGAAGCTGTTTTTCCACTTGGTTGGTAGGTTGTTTGAATATAATCTCAGAATTGTCTAATGCCCTAGATCTACCTTTGTAAGAGCAGCTGGGCTGGAAAAATGAGATGAATATGTACAAGAATGGGGGGGGGGAGAGAGAGAGATAGAGCGCTCTGAGGTCTGAGGTATTGAAGTCCTTAGTGTTTAGGTATCCCAAGGCTGACCCCATTTCTGCCCCATGCTCAGTTTGATTAAGTTAGTCCTGTTTATTTTGCTTAAGCTAGCATGAATTGGGTTTTTATTTAATCGTCAACCACATTTTTAACTAATTCACTATATTAATAGCATCAAATACAGTGTCACACATATTCAACTAATTTTTGAATAAAAAATGAATAGGTATTTTTGAATCAGTACTGAAAATTAAATATCTTTTAAGATGAGGTGTCCATATTGGTTCTAATTTATGCCTTGTGGATCAGTTGAGATTTAAATATGCTAAATATTTGATAACCCTACTGATTAATGACTCATATGACTTTAGAAGAACCTTATAAAGCAAACTTGTGTGGAAACATGAAATTAAGGGTAGCTTATGAATGACATTTTTTGTAATGAATCCAATTAAGTTCTTATGTTATAGCTTAAAATTATAGGAGTTAAAAACTAAGACAAAATGCAACATGATGTCACACAGGAATAAATTCTGTATTTTTCTCATCATGTGGTGAGACTAGTTTGTGGTGTTAATTTTTAAAGAGTATTATAATAAAAGAATTTCTAACACATCTTGTCTAAACCCTTGTTTTTTTTTAATCTATAAAACAGAGATAATAATTTTGGTGCGAACATTTATCAGATTTTGTCTTTCCTGCATGCAAGTCCTCTTACTATTAGTACTCCTTCCAAGTTCAACTTTGAAGAATACTTATATTAGTTTCTTGATTGAAAATAATTAGCTTACATTAGAGTATGAAGGGACCAGATTCTTCTTCTCTTTTTCTCACCACATAATTTTGACTTGGTCAATGAGTTGCTTTCTCTCTCAATTAACTGATGCAAGTTTTTGGAAAGTTGTAAGGCATTTGCTGTAAAAAGCATTGATGGTATACTACGAACTTGTTGCTTCTAGAAAATTGTTGGGATTCTTGCATCCTGTGCTGATGGGGATCTCTTGCTTTCTTCTCTAGCCTCAGTTCTCTAGATCCTGTCTTCTGTTAGTTCCCTAATATCTTTTAAATTAATTCATTTCTGCATAATTTATTCAGACTTTAGATGTGCAATGAGAATGCTGGATAATATTGTTACCCACTGTAATAGAACTTTGAAAATAATTAAATGAGATAATTTTGTATTACAGTTAATGCAAAGTTAGGCCTGTGGACCCACTGCTATAACCTAGTGAGTACCATGGCTCCTGGCACATAGCACAACTACTAAATCCTTGTTGAATGAATACATAAATTACAGAGAGAACTGAAAATGTGAAACTACGTGCAACCTCATACAATTTTATGAAAAATTATGCTTTATTATGCTTTATGAAAACAAATCCCCTGTTTTGTGGACACAACTGTGTATACTTCAGTGATGTTCAGTATTACAGAAATTTTCATTCCTGATAACAGCATGACTTCACTATATACAGGGAATTTTATTCCCTTTTGAGTTGTATTCATCAGAATTAATTAATCTGAATTTTACAGGTTTCTGAAATGTAGTGGCAAGACCACCTGGTCCAACAGGCCTCATTTTATTCTTTATTCAACATAACTTTCTTCATTAAGGTCCTTCCACTTACACCATAACTTGGAGAGCAGTAGAAATTAATCAGTTTGGCACAAACATACAGACCACAGACTTGGAGCCCAAGTCATTTCTATTCATATCTAATCTGCTGTAATTGTTTGGCCATTTGATGCTGTAGTTAACATTTGTAATTTTTCACTGTCCAGCATCCAACTCCCTCATCCTCTTGGCAATAGCATCCTTATTATGACTGTGATATTCATTCCCTCTCTCCCCTTGCTTAGCCTTTGTACTTCTGGTGAAGCTGAACCCACTCCCAACTTAAGCTGATTAACACATCCAGTTCCCAGGGCCACAGGTAGGGTTTCAGGTCACAGGAACCAAGGAAGGCCAATTACTTTTGAGAGACATTTAATGAGAGTTTCTGAAAAAGGAGATTTCTTATACTTTTAAGAGAGCTATAGGGAATAAAGTTCTCTTGACTTGCAGGAAGAGAACAAAGTAGTTTGTAGCTCTTGTAGCTGCTGGTAGCCATTTTGTGACAGCATTAAGATGAAACAGTCTTTGCAAAGGATGAAGAAGAAATAGAGAAATAAATTGGATCTTTGTAATATTGTTGGTCTGCTTGATCTTGATGAACCTTTAGTCCTTACAGTTACTTGTGTCATTAACTACTCTTATTGCTTAATACTGTTTGAAAAAGAGACATTCTTTCATTTATAATCAAAAGCTTTCTAATGAGCCATCTTCTTTGCTAGAACTCAGATTAAATTAAGTCTTTTGTCACAAAGAGATCCACAGCCTAAACCGATAATAACCACCCAGTGTTTCTTTTCTGTCATCCTATGTTCTTTTTTTTTTTTTTTTTGAGTTTGAGTCTCACTCTGTCGCCCAGACTGGAGTGCAGTGGCCGCTCCCAGCCACCGCAGCCTCGACCTGCTGCGATCCTTCCGCCTCAGCCTTCCAAGTAGCCGGAATTACAGGCATGCACTACCACGCCCAGCTGATTTTTTTTTTTTTTTATTGTAGAGATGAGGTCTCACTGCCTGGGTGGGTCTTGAACCCTCAGGCTCAGGCAATCCACTCACCTCAGCCTCCCAAAGGCGCAGGTTTACAGGCTGAACCACCAAGCCTGGCTCTATGTTCTTTCTTTAAATCACCCAAGTGTCTTTGTATTTGCCAATAAAGAATATGTAATACTTGGGATATAGGTATTGACTAGCACTTCCTTACTTCCAAGTGATAGAAAGTCAAACCAAATTAACTTAAGCAAAAAAAAAAAAAAAAAAAGGGGGGGGGTAAATTTATTACTCATATCACTGAAAATTTTAGAAAAATTTTGATTTAGTGATTCAAACCATATTAGCAAATCATACTTTACCTTCATTCATTGTCTCTGCATTCCTATTTGTTTAATTCTCAGGCTCTACCAAGAGCCTCAGCAGATCTAGGCCTATGTCGTTTTACCTGCAAGTCCAGCAAGAAAGAAAGCCAGCTTCTTTTTGGCTCATTTAAAAAAATAATTCCTAGTCCTGATCTCTTTGACCAGAACTAGGTTATCTCTCATCTAAGAATTACCATGGTGAAGAGTATAGGATTAATGAGACTAAAGTCACACATCAATTCAGGAGACCAGGGATGAAGGCGATTCTGCCAGAAGTTCTTGCACTAAGTAACGCTGAGAAAAGGAGTGGTTCACTGGAGAAAAATTGAGGACCTTTCAGACTAAATTATAATAGATAAGAAGTGGCAGACAACAAATGCCTGCTGCATTATATAACCAAAACACGAATTCTAAGCATTTTTATGAACTTTAGCTCATATACTTACACAATTTTAAAGTTAGATGAGACCTTAAGGACTTCTGAAAAGTGGAGAGTATTTTTTTGAGGATCATATAAGTAGGTGATAGCCAAGATTAGAACTCATGACTACTCTCAAGAAAGTTTTGTTGTCATTGTTGCTGAGCATCTAAAATTATAGAAAATATATAGACCCCAAATTTACAAAAATCTCTGATTCTCAGTTTCTTCTTGTTAAATGGAGAAAACTTTATGTAGGAGATTAGATCAAACATTTAATGTACCATGTACAGAATCTGAAGCAAAGGAGAGCTTATTATGATGCTTGTATTTTTTCCTTAAGGAAGTTTTCTTTTCTTTTTTGTATAATGAAAAAATCATGAAAGGGGTACTATTTTGGTCTTCTGGAAAACAAAGCCATTTTTTCTTTATTTTCAGTTACAACATTTTAATCTGATTCTCAGAAATCTTCCAAGAGAGTTGTTATTAGAACCCACAAATGTTCCTAAGCCCTGGGGTCAATATTATCCCAAAGGTAAACATATTTCAAAGACAAGAAATAGTTGATTAAGAAATCAAAATTTATCAAAAAGGACTTTGGACCCTTTTTAGATCCAACGTCAAGCATATGTCACCTAACTTTACTGGCTTCCGTGTCTTCACCTGTACATTGAAGATAACTTCTCACTCTCCCACACAGTTATTGGGAAAAACAAATAAGACACTGTATATGAAAACATTTAGTGCAGGGTTTGGTGGCTCAGCGTGTAATCCCATGCTTTGGGAGGCTGAGGTGAGTGAATTGCCCGAGCCTGAGGGTTCAAGATCCGCCTGGGCAACTTAGCGAGACCTCATCTCTACAATAAATCAAAAAATTAGCTGGGTGTAGTAGCGTGGGCCTGTAGTTCCAGCTACTTGGAAGGTTGAGGCGGAAGGATCGCCGGAGCCCAGCAGGTCGAGGCTGCGGTGGCCGGGAGCGGCCACTGCACTCCAGTCTGGGTGACAGAGTGAGACTCCAACTCACAAAAAAAAAGAAAAAAAAAAGCATTTAATAAACTGCCATGCAATATAAAACTTTAAGATACACAATTATATGTTTTATTCACAATAGTAAATTTGATAAATAATAAGTTTCCTTGTTATTGCTGTACATTTTACCAACGTCTAATATATCTATACTTGGTCAATTCTTGAGTAGGTTGAACAATATGAAATTGCCATTTTTGTTTTGTGTAAAGGATTTAATTAGTGCAAAATATAAATGTTTTCTAATGTTTGTTTCTTTTATAGAGAACAAAATTACTTTTGTCTTTTTTATATGTGATGACTTATTTCAGAAAGAAAAAGGATTCTGATTTCTCCTCTAATATTACTTCTTTACACCTTTTCTTCTATTTTTACAGTTAAAAAATTCCCTCTTCTCAGTCGTTCACAAATATGAAAGAAATTTGAATCACTTAGGAGCTTTACAAAATTCTTATGCCCAGGCTATCCCCCAATCAGAGGTTGGGACCCAAATATTAGTACTTTTTAAGCAACCATGGGATTTCAATATCCAGACAAGTGTGAAAACCGTCACTCTAGTTCTTCCACATAGGCAGAAAACTCTGCCAACTTCATATTGCAAGGTTACTTAACTGGTACTGAACTAAGAAATAGGCATGGTAGTAGAATGGCTTTTTCTAGAAGAATTCTGAGACTTATTTTTGATAAAACTTCAAAGGATGATATCAATTTTATTTTTTATGACAAGGTCTTATTTTCAATTTTCTAATGTTTGTAGTGAGAAATAAAAGGAATAACAAAATTTCAATGATATTTTATGTGTGCTCTGTGAAAACTATTATCACATTCCTGAAAATCATATTTTCACCTCCAAAGGTGTATTTCCATGGTTTGTTTGGTGGCTTCACGGTTCCAGTGTGTGATTCACACGTTCAAAATAAGCCATGTCACCCTTTCCTTGTAAGCCTTTTCCCTCCTAAAAATTTTCACCTGCTATTGCATCTTTTAAAGGCATGTATTCAGTCTTTTATGGTGCTAAACATAAATGTGAAAAAAGAGAAAGAGTTAAGAAGGGAAAATAAAGTCAGAGATTTTATGTGTAAGATCACAGAAATCCCTGATAAAGGCCCTGCTCCTGTGTTCTCTTCTGCTTTATGATTCAACTCACTGAATAGTCAACAAGTCATTATACCAGAAGCAAAAAAATGAGAAATTTTGAGGGCCAATGCACAGAGAAAATTTCCAAAATAAACTGAGGAAAAGAAGTGTATTGTAGCATCTATAAGTGATTGTGTAACACAGTAGGAACTTCCTGAGGTCAAGAAGCCTGAAATTTAAAATTTCCAAATTTTTCTATCTAGTGTTCCATATGGAGAAAGGATTGTGTCTACCTGTGGTCTTTGATTTACATGCATAGTTGAAACATCAGACTTGTTATCTTCTCAAGTTTGAGATTTGGTCATACTTATTTTCAGTGTCCAGAACTGTATTTCTCTTCTGGAGGCTAGAAGAGAAAAAGGAAAGTAAAAGAGAAAAAGAAAATTACCAAAAAGAGGTATGGAAAGGTTGCTTTGCTTATGGAAAAATGAAAAAGGAAAGAATTATGGTTTTTAACATATTTTAAACTTTTAACTAATTTGCTTCAAAATTGGTTGCTTACAGACTTTGCAGCAAATTGGATGGAGTTGGAGACCATAATACTAAGTGAACTATCACAGAAACAAAGAACTAAATGCTGCATGTTCTCACTCATAAGTGGGTCCTGGACATTAGTCACATTAGCACAAGGTAGGGATTGACAGTCATTGGTCTCTGCAAGGAGAGGGAAGGAGGGAAGAGGGCAGGGACAGGACACTATACAAAGGGTACCTGGTCCACTACCAGGGGTAGTAAGGGTAAGTTAGAAACTCTGCCTGCATACAGCCTACTTATGTAATTAATCCTCACTTGTACCCTACATCTCCATAATAATAATTAAAAAACTATTGTTTCCCCCAAAAAGATGCTGTACTGCTCCCCTACCCTGAAAAAAAAAGGGAAAAACAAAATTCACATCAGAGTGCTTAAAATTAAAAGAAAGCAAAAGAAATTAGAATGTACTTTTAAAAAAAGAGTAAGACAAAGGCAACAAAAAGCCTGCTCTGAACTATTCCTGTTATTCTACTAAATGCAACAATTAGCCTTTGGAAACAGAAGATGACAGATTATTCCCTTCATATATTTAAAAGACCTGAGGGAGTCAAGCTGGTTCTAAGAGACACTAGAGAGCAGTGGTGATTGGAATAAACTGGAGAGCAAATGTTCATCTAAAATGTGTAAATGATCCTTAGATCCAGCTGATTGTGTCCATACACTAATATGAAGCAAGGGTTTTCTATATATTCTAATTTTCTATTTTATTTTAACTTGCAAGAGAAGCCAGAAATCTGGAATTTTATGTAAAGTCTACTGATTATTTAATGTTGGGAGATAATTAAATTTTTTGAAATGTGGGCTTCATAATAAACATTTGAGGGTTAAATGTGGTTTGTAGATCATTACTTTACCACTCCCTGATTTCTTTGTATTTTAATCACTCAGTTGTGCATAGTTTATTCTTCCAACCCTCCTTAATTTGTCTTAAACTGAACTGATTCTTAAACTTACTTTGACATTTATCGAAAGATGTTGGTTCTACTTACAGGAATAATTTATGCTTTCAAATTAACTTTGAACTTGTTGAATTTAGTGAAAGTTTCTTCATCTGTATAGTGGGAATGATACAGTAGGACCTACATCAAACATTATTTTGTGTTAAATGAGTTAGTGTATACCTGCTCCTGGAGCTTTGCAAGTGATAAACATATTTACTATTATTATAAGTCTATTTTGAAATACCCAAGACATCTCTCCAGTGATTTTCATTCAAAAGATGCTTTGATATATGAATTGATCGATTGATAGAGCGATAGGTTTATGACAACAAATACCCACTGAAGTACTTTCCTCACCCTTTTCTACTTGGACATGACCGAGCATTAGAAAGATGTGATTGAGAATAATTAGATTCTGGTTTAAGCCTCTGATAGCATGTGGAAGCTTAATTCTTGAAATAATTATAGTATAAACATTTTTACAATAAATAAAATATGTCTAAATAGCTTCATAAATATTTAAACAGCTAATCCTCAAATCCCACCTGTGCTCTTTAGGCAGCATAGTTTGAAAGCATGAGCACTTTCTTAGCAGCATGTACACCATTAGTGCACATTATTTATACAAATGTAACTTCTTTCTCAGGCCACCCAAGCCATTCTCCATTTAGAGGGAAGCTTAGTGGTCAGACCTACAAAAAACACAACAGGTTTCTCTCTAAATCTATAGCTTAAATAACCAAAGAAATGATGTCAAAGCTAGGGAGTTATTCTTATGTAGGGATAAAATAAATGATGAGTAGAGATATTATTTTCCTTTCTCAATGAAGTAGGCAACTGAACAATGATACAATAGTTTTAGGTATTAAGAACCTGACCAATCTCCACCACTGCACGTTATGTCCATGTAACATTTATGCATGTGTACCCCTGAATCTAAAATGAGTTTTTTAAAAAAGAAAATCATTTCCCCTCTTTGGGGATTCGTTTTGTAACTTTGAAGTGAACGGGTTGAACTCGATTTCTTTATAGTTTGAAAATCTGTGATTATTATATTGATAGCTGATGCATGTTGTAATTATAAAAATATGTTTTTCTTTCCAGTTCCATTAGAATAAAAAAAAGTTACAATTACTAGGCAGAAATGCATTTTTTTCCTTCAAGGTGTTTAACATGTATTATTAAAATGTCCAGATATGAGGAAATATCATACAAGAGAAGACATAGTTATGGGGGAAAATAAAAGAATATAGCATTCTGATATTTCTCCTGAGAAGACTTGCTATTGAAGCTAAAATTTGAAGCTATAGACTTTATGCAATAAGTTTACTTAAAAAAGAATGAGGGAAAAATCAGGCTTGAAAAGGGAGGTAACACAGATCAAGTGCCTGGGGGCTTTGAAGAAAGAGTAAATGATTTGAAGATACAGGATACATGGTAGTTTGATTTTAGGCAAGAAGATTAAGCAGGGAATCATAAGAAATGAGAAAACTCTGCTTATGCACTTTTTATTCAAAGATGGACAAGGCAAAAGAATGTAAGGCAAAAGATGCTTTGATATATGAATTGATTGATTGATAGAGCTTTGAATTCTTCAGAACAATTTGAGTCTACAGTCCAGTGGCTGTTTCACTTTTCACTGACCGGAAAGACATCAGTTTCTCTCTGCATCCCTTTCTATAGCATTCATGTAAGGCCTGCTTGCCTACTCTCACACACTACGAAAACATTGTAATGTGGCAAGTATTAGTATTTAAATTACTGATGAGAAAGCTAATTTTCTTGCGAAACTGCTTTTAAAGAGTTCAAGTCCTATGAAAATCTGCTCCAAGTTACATAGAAATGTTTAAAAGGACCTGTTAGGATTTTTCTAACATGATAGTTTTGCTGTCTGTCAAAGAAGCAGTAGAGCAGTAGAATAATATGGTTTTATTCTATTCGGTTTCTCTGCCTCATAATATACACATCAAAATTTGAAGAAAATGAAAGTTAGTATCAACACAGCCTATCAAATGTTGCACATAATACGAAGATGCCACTGAATCTATACATATACCTTAAAAACATTGGTTGCCTGATAGTGTTGGTGGCTGTCTTAGTCTGCTAGGCCTTCCGTAAAGAATACCATAAACTGGATGGCTTACAAACAACATAAATTTATTTCTCACATTTCTGGAGGCTTGGAAGTCCAAGAGCAAGATGCCTACAGATTTGGTGTCTGATGAGAGTTACTTCCTGTTTTATATACAGCTGAATTTTTGCTGTGTCCTCACGTGGTAAAAGGGGGAAGGGAGATCTCTGAGGTCACTTTTATAAGGGCCTAATCCCATTCATTAGCCACCTCTGAATGAACCTATCACCTTTCAAAAGCCCCACTTCCAAATACTATCACACTGAAGATTAGATCTAAACATATAAATTTTGGGTGGAACACATTTAGTCTATAGCAATAAGCTATGAAACATGATTTAAAAGACTGACCTGAATAACAATGCACACTATTAACTAATCAAGAAAAAGAAAAACTCAGGAGCCTGTGGTGGAAGGATTGCTTAAGCCCCCAAATTTGAGGACAGCTTGGGCAATATAGCAAAAGTTCATCTCTAAATAAATAAATAAGTGAATAAAAAGAAAAAGAAAAAGGAAAGAAAGTGCAAATGTACAAAATAAGAACTGATGGGAACACATTTTATATATATACATATATATGTATATATATATAGAGAGAGGGTCATCTTCCTACAAAGGGAAAAATACCTTATTTTGAATAGCACATGGAACATTAATAAAAGTTAACCAAATATTAAGCCAGAAGTAAACATCAATAAACTTGTAAAAAAGAGAAAACTATAGAAAATATTCCCTGACCATGGTTTAAGAAAACAATGAATAAATAATAAAATTAGTTAAAAATAAAAAAGATTATTTCATTGGCAATTTAAATATATTTTCTTGAATATATTAGTTCAAAGAGGACAAACTAAAATTGAAGAATAATATTTGCAGAAAAAGGAAAAATAAATACAAAACCTGTCAGAATCTAGTAACACAATGTTTGGAGGAAAACTCATAACCTTAAAACTTATAATACTTTTAAAAAAAGAGAATGGAGACAAAAAAATTGAACATTCAATGCAAAAAGTTTAAAAAATATGAAATAAATCAAAGGTGTGTCTAAGTAAGAAATTTGTAATAAAGACAAATGAATAAACAAATTATTATAAAAATTTAAAACAGTAGAATAATATGCAAATATTTTGGGGAGGAGGACAAGCAAATAAGCAAAGAAATAACTGGGTAATAAAGCAAAAACTCATCTATAAAAATAAATAAATAAATAAATAAATAAATAAATAGAAAAAGTAAAGGAAGTGCAAATGCACAAAGTAAGAAATAATAGGGGAACATAAATCCAGAAGCAAAGAAAAATTTTGAAAATTATTAAAAATTAATTTGCTTATTTGTGTAAATAAATTTAGATGCCTGGATGAAATGGATAATTTTACAGAAAAATATAATTTATTAAAGAAATTATAAAAATAATCCAAATTAATCTATTTTCATATAATAAATGCTTATATGCTTAAGTGCTATCTATAGCTCACTCAAAAGATTCAGATTATTACATAAAAGCTTTAACCAAATCTTTAAAAGATTTCAGTGCTGTTTAATTTATTATAGCATAATAAAGGTAAATTTACAAAATCTTTTAATGAACTGAGTATATCATTGATACAAAAACTTGACACGAATTGTACTAAGAACACTAATCTCACCTATTATTACATAGAAGAAAATTTAAATCAAGATGTTTATAACTTGAATTAAACATTTAATGCAAACAATACTACATTATAATCAAGTATGAATTGCTTCAGGAATGCAAGGATGGCTTAATATTATGAAATTTATTAATATAATTCAACTTGATAAAATATTTAAGAAAAAAATTACTTTAACATATGTAAATATTCTGAAAAAACATTTGAAAAAAAATCTCAAAAATTATTATCAATAAGTGTACAATGTAATCTAAGCGATGGATTCTTCCCTTAACATATTGAAAATTTCTGTTTTTCTAAAACAAAATTATTTGACTAGAATTACATTGGTGTAATTAATAATCATAATGAAAGCAATTTAATATGGATTCTGTGTTAGTATGGATTCTGTTTTTGAATTTTTTATATTATTACTGTATTTTTATTTTAGATTCAGGGAGTACATATGCATATTCATTAAATGGATATATTGTGTAGTGATGGGTATTGGGTCTTAAGTGGTCTATTCCCAGATAGTGAACATTGTGACCCACAAGAAGTTTCTGAACCCTAACCCACCACCCCCCTCTCTCCTTATTGGTATCCCCAGTATCTATTATTTTTATCTTTGTGACTGTTTAGCTCCCACATATGAGTGAGAACATGTGGTGTTTGGTTTCTTCGTTTGTCAGTCAGAATACTTAGGATGATGATCTCTGGCTCCCTCCATATTGCTGCAAGGGACATGATTCTTTTCTTTTTTATGACTGCCTTGTATTTCATGGTGTATACGTGCCATATTTTTATATCCCATGATCAGGTGATGGGCATTTCAATTAATTTCACATCTTTGCAATTTTGAATTGTGCTGCAGTGAACATGCGGGTGCAGGTGTCTTTGTTATAAAATAACTCCTGTTCCTTAGTGTAGATACCTAATAGTGATTGCTAGATCAAATGGTAGATCTGCTTTGAGTGTTTTTAGTAATCCCCATGCCACTTTCCATGAAGATTGTACGAATTTATACTTCCCCAACAGTACATAAGTATTCTCTTTTCTCTACATCCATGTCAGCATTTATTGTTTTTTGTTTGTTAAATAATGACCATTCTGAATGGTGTAAGGTGGTATCTCATTGTGATTTTAATTTGCATTTCCCTGATTATGAGTGATATTGAGTATTTTTTCCTTTTTGTTGGCCATTTGTATATCTTCCTTTGAGAGATATTTGTTCATGTTGCTGTCCACCTTTTAATGGAGTTATTGGCTTTTTTCTTGCTGATTTGTTTGAGTTATTTGTAGATTCAGGATATTAGTACTTTGTAAGATGTATAGTTTGTGAATACCTTCTCCCATTCTGTAAGTTGCCTGTTTGCCCTGTTGATTATTTTTTTTGCTGTGCAGAAGATTTTTAGTTTGAATCTCTCTTATTTATTTTTGTTTTAGCTTCATTTGCTTTCAGGGTTTTTGCCTAGGCCAATGTCCATAAGAGGTTTTTCTAGGTTTTATTCTAAGATTTTTATGGTTTTGGGTCTGACATTTAAGTCTTTAATCCATCTTGAGCTAATTTTTGTATATGAGGAAGGATAGGGATCAAGTTTCATTTTTTCTGCATGCAGCGATTCAATTTTCCAGCATCATTTTTTTAATAAGGTATTCTTTCCCCAGTGAGTGTTTCTGTCTGCTTTTTCAGACATCAGTTGGTTATATGTATTTGAGTTTCTTTCTGGATTCTCTATTCTGTTCCATTGGACCATGTGTCTGCTCTTGTACCAGTACCATGCTGTTTTGGTTACTGCAGTCTTGTAGTATAATTTGAAGTCAGTTAAGGTGATACTTCCAACTGTCTTCTTTTTGTTTAGGATTGTTTTGGCTATTCTGGTTCTTTTCTTTTCTTTTCTTTTTTTTGGTTTCATATGAGTGTTAGGATTGTTTTTTTCTAATTCTTTGAAAAATGATGTTGGTAGTTGCTTAAGAATTGCATTGAATCTGTCGATTACTTTGGACAATGTGGTGATTTTAATAATGTTGATTATTCTAATCCATGAGCATGGAGTGTTTCTCCATTTGTTTGTGTCCTCTGCAATGTCTTTCATCAGAGTTTTGTATTTCTCCTTGTAGAGATCTTTCACCTCCTTGGTTAAATATATTCCTAGGTATTTTAACTTTTTGACTGCTATCATAAATGAAATTGAGTTCTTAATTTGATTCTCAGCTTGACCGCTATTGGTGTATAGCAGAGTTGCTGATTTGTGTGTGCTGATTTTGTATCCTAAATTATACATGGGGGACAATTGATGCATTAATAGAAAGTGGAAGGGGTGTATGGAGATGTTGGATATTTAGCAAATACTGAATCAAAATATTTTATGTGCCAAGGAGGAATTCAGTAGATAGCAAAGCAGTCAACTGACTCTATAACTGCTGGCTGTACAGGGCTTCTAGTTTTAGTAGATAAAAACACAGGATGCACCTTTAAATCTGAATTTCAGATTAACAGTTAATTTCTTAAGTTATTATTATATACTGTGCAATATTTGAGTAAAGTGACCAAGATGGCTTTAACATTCTCTTCAGATTGACTAGACTATAGACAGTTTTCTTCCTCACTCTTGGCCCTTGACTTCCATTTTCTTAGATTAATTACTTTAGAAAGTTTGCAGTTGTAAATTATTTCTCTGCCTTTTGATATATAGATCTTCTACAACCCAGAAATGTTTTTCTCAAGGATCTGATAACTATCTATTGAAATGTAATCATTAAGAAAGACAGGTTCCCTATATCCCAATTTCTGTGACAGGGGAGGAGCCTAATTTAAATAATCACCAATTAGCAAACACAAATGGCCTAATCACATTGAGCAACCTCCTCCCAATGTCCTCCGGGACTTTTCCATTAGCTCACGCAGTACTTAAAAACTCCCCTGTCTTTTGTTTCAACCAAATTGAGTTCAGTATTTCTGCCCTATTTAAATAGTCTCCCCATTGCTATGAGAAGTCTTTTTTGCTTGTTTCACTGATCTAGTGCAATTTTCTTTCACACATATCTGAAGTCCTAATTTAAACTGATTGTTTTGTATTTTATGTGGCAAACGTACAGTGTGTAAAATTGGGCAGGCGAGGAACCCTCTCTAAATTACTGTTTCTTTATCTGCAAAGTTAGATGATTCTATTACTGCATATGCTTTATTGAGATTAAATTATATATCCCCCATGAGTCTATGAGCACAGTTTTTGGCAAACAAGAAATACACAACTGATGACTCCCAATTGCTGTTACTGTGTTCATTAATAGGAAAAAAGTTGACTAAAATTGATGTGGTTCTTGCCTCATTAGCTTTCATGACAAGGTAATCAGTTCACAAAGTGGGTGCCTATTCTCCTCCCCAACAACGACAGTTAATAAAGCAAATAAAAATTGTGTGTTTTAAGATGAAGTTCATTTACAAAATAGATTTCATCTACTTCTCTGCCCAGAAAGCTCACAGTTATTTAGCATCTGTAGAAAAGAGTTCCAGTTAACAGAATTGACAGATAAAATAATTTCTTTTGGTACAATTATAAGAAATAATACCTGAACTATATAACAGTAACTCCATATTGATCAATGTAGAATTCAACAACTGAAAATCACATCACAACCTTATCAAAGATCTAGCTTTACTTTTCATCTTGCTGTTTCATTAGTCAGTTTTCAATTACTTGTACTGGTTGAGGTAAGGAATAGTAAGAAAAATAAGCCTTATTCCTCTTTTAGCCATTTTTGTCCAAATGTTCATTCATTCCAAAGTAGAGTAACTGGTAACAGTTTGGATGATTTAAAGCAATGACTCCTGCTATCCTATTTTTTTTTGAAAAGGTAAGTAGTAAACTGACTAAAAGACTAGAGAGATCAAGAGAATACTTAAAATATCTAAACCTAAAAATAAATTACCCCAGCCAGGTGAGGGTTGTGCAACAATTATTAGTCAGTGCCTCCATTTATATGCCATGCATCAATGGAAAGATAACACATTCCAATAATGCTTGCGTGACTGAAACTGAGTATATTTCCCATATTTACTAGTTTACAATTTCATATACTATGTCAAGTTCAATCTTACAGTTTCATCATAAAGTATGGGGACAGATAAAATGTCTGACTAATATAGTTCATATTAAATGCCTGATAATGTGCAAAGTAGGTGACTTCATGCATTATGATATGATGAATGGGTATTGTGGTATATATGTATATAGGTATATGCAACATTGTGTGTGTGATTTAAGAATTTTATCTAATTTAATGTTCATAATTCTCTATGAAGAGTATAAAGCTAGTTCTCTTTTTCTTTTAATTTCCATTCTCATTTTATTGAAAAATGCAGAGCATTCTTACTCAAGATTCCAGGTTATGTGTCAGGGCTGGGATTGGAACACAAATCTTCTGACTACAAGTCTGAATTTATTCTCATTGACAATTTCTTATACTGTTAAGCTTTAAAACAATCTTTTTTTCCCTGTTCTATACCACTGATTAGAAGCTAGGATGAAAGGAAAATAGCTGCTGACTTGAGGTGGCATGATGAGTATTCTATTTGCTTTTATATGGAAGATTTTCAATATCTGAGAATACCATGGTATGTCAGCAGAGGTTCTGTCAAAGAAGCAGAACTGCTTGCAGTGAATGCATTGTAGATAAATCTGGTATAATTGTGGAAGTTGGCTGGGCAGTCTTTTTTGGCTGTTGCCTCTGTATCTACTATTGAGACTTAAGTCATTATGGATATACCAGACTGGCAGCTGGGAGTAAATCCATACATAGATGAGAACAAGGATCAGCTGTAACCCATGAAAACAACTGGAAATCTCAAGAACACACTTGAATCTATGTCTGTCACCATCTCCAACATTGATGGCTTAGGTGACTTGCAAGAGAACCAGACATTCCTCATGGTGAATCTATGGACATAATTGCCCCAGGATTAGAAGTCAAAGGAAAGCATTTGGCCAAAAGATCTGTGGATGTGGGTGCTGCTCCATGCCTGCAAGGTGAGATAGCAGATCATTGAAAACACCCGTGAGCAGCCATATATGGGGAGCCCAGCAATGATCTCTAATACATTTTTCTAAAATAGCTTCTGCCTCACTTCCACCTTCAAAATCTTGTGTAAAATGTCTTTTACACCCAACAATGTCCTAAAGGGATGCAGAGAAAGGAATTATGGAATAAGTAGTTTAAGTTTAGTTACATCGGCCCAGTATAAAGCTGCCGTAACTGGTACCAGAGAAAAGACATTGAATGAAACCAGTTTAAAATGCAAATGAACACTTCTTCGATTTTTAGGGGTAAACAAATTAAGTGTGATTGGGATAAAAAAAACCCTAAAATGTATACAAATAAATACATTTAATTTCATTTAATCAAATGTAGGCTCTAATTTCATTTATGTATTAATTTCTTAGGGAAGACAAAAACCTTATCTAACATTGGTTTCTGTTTTTCTCATGTTTTTCAACAACAATACAGATAACATAGTATGATACTCTTTACTTCTTATTTAAGTATCTCAGCAATGGCATAATAAGGGTGATTTTTGAAAAGTAATTTGTGGGCATCCCAAAATTTTTATTCATTTTCTGATGTGCAAAGTGTGTATGTATATAGGACTCATGGACTCCTTTTATTCATTTGAAGTTTAAAGCATTCTTATTTGAGTTGTCTATTTTGTCTCTGAATTAATTTTCTCTTGATTTTTAACTGGTCTAACTCTGCCATTATCAGTGGATTTGTCTGTAATTGATTAATTCTCTATAATTATCTTCAATGACTTCACGATATCCTTCATCTTGTACAAGATTTGTAATCGTTTACCACATATTGGCAGGCTGACCTACAAAGCCATTGATAATAACCATATACACACAATAATAAGCTATAAAGAATAGTTGAGTTGGAGTTAATTCTATAAATGGTCAATGCTTTAGTGAATACCGACTTTATTTTTACATTGTAGTTATAAGGCTTAGACTAAGATAAATTTTCTGATAGTGAGGGCTCTCTAAGATTAAGTAAATAGGAGTATCTCCTATAAATACAAAGTATCTATGGGTTTCTATTGCAAATTGACAGTGCATTTTATGTAAGATCCCTCTAATCCAGGAAAACTTGCAACTCGTTATTTTTCTCAATTCAATTACGTTATTATGAAGGCCTCCCTATTTTTCCTTCCAGTAATGTGTAAAGATCTATCTCTTAAGTACAAGCGGGAAAAAGAGGAAAAAATTGTCACAGTTCTGACAGTGGTTTTCTTCATTGCTGATCCATTTTTTAAAAAATAAACTCTGAAATCATTCATCTATGATACTTATGAATAAACTCAAATACAGTTCTTAAATAAATATTAGATTGAAAAAACTATTACAATAGTTACCATCTAAAGTAACTGGCTAATTATCAAATAAATGCTTTTATTTTCTAAATCATTATCTATTTTTTAAATTTCTGAAAAACATATATATAGTTTTTCAAAACAGACACCGAATCTATTAACGTTTAATTACAATCATACGTAGAGATTTTAAAGATTACTTAACTTGTAAGTGTTGGGATTTGAAGAGAGGTTTTTAAAAGTTTATCTCAGAATTGCAAAACATAAGCTTTAGAATTATCAAAAGGAAATTGTAAGAATGAGCATAGAATTGGTACTATAAGCTATAGGACAGGGAAAATGCATAGTGTAATCACTTTCTTTCCGCCCAATATTAGTACAATTTTGACTAGAAGAAGGAGGAAATTCAGAATAGATGACATTGTAGATACTAATCAATGCCTAAGAAAGGGAATCCTGTTCGAACTCTTTTGTGTAGTTTGGAGTGACATCTCAGTGTAGAAGAGCTCATATCAGGAAAGATGATCAACCTCTTATAAACTAGACACCTGCATCCAGTATGCCACTGAAGTATCAAGACACCTGGGTGTTAGTAGAATAACAATGACTGTGAGAGATTTCTTGACCTAAGGCAGTTTAAAAAGTCTCAGTCAGGTGTGTAAGAAGTAGCTGGGAGTCCCTGAGCTACACAATGATCAGAATAGAAATGGTGAAAAGGCCACCAGATAATAATAAATCTCAAGTTCAGATCAGAGATGCAGAGGGCATGAACCTGATGGGAGGCAAGAAGGACAGAGGTTGGCACCCTAAAACTGAGCATGTATAAACACCTCAACAGAGACAGCAAGGATGAAAGACGATACAAGAAGCTGAGGCTATGGTGATGCAATATTTCCTTGCTAGACTTAGACTATCTAAGACTATGAAGAAGAAGAGAGAGAATTTCATATTTAATTCAATATTAACCCCAAAGTGACTGAATTTCAAACAAGAGGTGACCAATATACTTTTAATTAACAGATGTAATGATTTTCATTAATCTATGGAAATGGTAGCTCATGAGCTATGCTGAGTTCAGTTACCGAAAAATCAAGTTACATGTTTGCTCATCGATGTTGTCTCCATAACTTTCAACACTGTTACATGATAAATTGACCCAGAAAATTGTCATCTAGGAATTTATTGAAAAATGAATATATGGTTGCACCAATAAGCAAATATTTGTGCATAAAACTGTAAATTTGGCTTGTTACTTAATAGTAAAAAACTGGGAGAAATTCACATAACTATACACAGATATTTGTGAAAATGAATTGTGCTATATCCAGAAAATGAAATGATAGTTATCAAATAGATACTCAAGATGTTGCATTTTTGGTGGACTTTAATAAAATTTACTTAAGATGATTTAGCAAACTATAATGAGAGTGTAAAAGTTTGGTGACAAATTCCCATTGTATTTAGCTTATCCTTGGTATTAATTTCACAGTGAATTTTTGCCTAATGTATAATGGAATAGATAAGAGTATACACATGCCGATTTTTAAATTATTTTTAGAACGTCCTGTTTAAATAAGGCTTCTTCCAAATATGTATTGTACTGGAGGGTGCTGATTTTGATATAACAACCTATTTTATTTTATTTTATTTTTTTGAGTTGGAGTCTCACTCGGTCGCCCAGACTGGAGTGCAGTGGCCGCTCCCGGCCACCGCAGCCTCGACCTGCTGGGCTCTGGCGATCCTTCCGCCTCAGCCTTCCGAGTAGCCGGAACTACAGGCGCGCGCTACCATGACCGGCTGAGTTTTTGATTTATTATAGAGATGAGGGCTCGCTGCCCAGGTGGGTCTCAGAACCCGCGGGCTCAGGCAATCCACTCACCTCAGCCTCCCAAAGGTGTGGGATTGCAGGTTGAGCCACCCACCGAGCCCGGGCTAACAACCTATTTTAAATATCATTACTGGTTTAAAAATTTTGTGAACAGTTAAGATAAAACTTTAGCTAGTCATTGCTTTATTATTTTTAATAGTAGAGAGAACAATATTAAGAAGATCTTCACAGAGCACTTTTTTTTTTTTTTAATAGTTTTCCTTTTGAAAAGCAGCAGGGAGGCACTATTGCCCCAGGTGCTCCCACACCATTGAAGCTGGAGACAGACTGCTCAGGGCTTTGTCTCATCACTTCAGCACTTGGCAGGGCACTGGAAGGGGTTGTGGTCAGAGTCCAGAGGCAGGTTCCCATGGAAGAGGACAGGAGAGGCACCCCACCACGATATTAAAGGTGGGGCAGGAAAGTGCTCTGACTTGCTCAAAATGGACCAACAGATCCAATCTCTGTGACTGGCAGATCAACTACTCAGAGGTTGATCGTGACCCAAAAGGAATATCCTGAGAGCATAAACTTCAGAGGGACCTGAGGAGTGCTGAGTTCCAGGCACCCCACCCCCTACCCTGATCCAACTGTAGGACAAAGGGTGTGGCCTGAAAGAAGGAGGAAGAACTCCAAAGGGATCAGTGGTGAGTTAGTGTCTGATCCAAACACCTCCTGCCCAGCAATCCTCTGAACGTCAGACCCACACAACTGGGCCATGACTGAAAGGGACAAACCCAGGTGGAGCCTGGACATCAGTTGCAATCAGAGAGCTCCATTCCAGGATAGGCCTGGCTGTGACACTCCAGTGAGAGTACATACTTGGGAAAGAGAAAGTCCCATATCTCCCCACCAGAGATCTCCCTGACCATAGGAGAGTGGGAGGGGAAGCCTGCAGTCCCACCTACCTCCACTGTCCCTCCTCCTTCCCTGCTTCATTCCCTGAAGAGAGAGTGAAAGAGGTGGCTCTGCAGAAAAGACCCGATTAGAGGAACAATTACAGAGTCTGCCACAAGAAAGCAGGTTTTTCTGTTTGTTTGATGGTTTTTTTTTAAAGTTTCAATTATTTTTTAATTAAAAAAAACTTTTTTTGGCTGTAACCCTGTGAGTTCATCTATTTTAAAAATATTTTTCCGCCGGGCTTGGTGGCTCAGCCTGTTATCCTGAGCTTTGGGAGGCTGAGTTGAGTGGATTTCCTGAACCCGCGGGTTCGAGACTCGCTTGGGCAACTTGGCGAGCCCTCATCTCTACAATAAATCAAAAAGTCAGCTGGGCGTGGTAACGCATGCCTGTAATTCCGGCTACTAGGAAGACTGAGCAGAAGGGTCACTGGAGTCCAGCAGGTGGAAGCTGCAGTAGCTGGTAGTGTGCCACTGCACTCCAGTCTGGGCGACAGAGTGAGACTCCAACTCAAAAAAATATATGTTTTTCCTTTGTGTATGAATGTGTGTGAGGGTTTACTCTGCATCCCCCCCCCAAAAAAATTCTTTTTCTTTTCTTTTTCTGTTTCTTTCTTCTTTTATTGCTGTTTTCTGTTTATGTGTGCATATGAATGATTGAGTGTTTATCTTTTGATTTCATTGTGGTTGTTGGTTTTTGTCCTTTTGTTCTTCTGGATCTTATTTATATTCATTTTTTGTAGTTTAAAGTGTATGTCAATAGATGTGTGAGGGTTTGACCTGTATCTCCCCGACCCCATTTCTTCCCTTTTCAGTCTTTCTGTTTTTTTCCTCTATTCATTTTGTGCGGGACATGTGTGTGTGTGTTTAGCTTGCTTGGGGGTCATTTTGTTGCTGACTGTTTTGTTTAGCTTTGTTGTTATTCCAGTTTGTTTTGGAGTGTGTATATATGTTCAATTGCTTTTCCATTGATTTCTTATATAGAGTGGTAGTGAGGAGTGAGTCTCAGGGAACACACACCACAATAAGCGAACATTTTAATTTGCAAATTGTATCTGATTCCTAGTGCCCTATCTCCCACTTTATTCAAATTTTGAAAACTATAAGAGCCAGCAATGCTTCTCATTCACCATCCTATTTCAAAATAGAACAAATCCAGAGCACAGAGCAGGGAAGAATAAAGGTCTGAGCAAACTTCAGAAGGGAAAGCCTCTCCCATTGACAATGAATAATAGAACAAAAGAGAAAAACAAGAGATCTGTCAAAAATGAGGAAAAGCCAAAGGAAGACCTCAGACAATTTCAAGTGTACCAAAAACAAAATTCCTGGAAAATCACACTTTGGTGCCCAAACAATGGAAGTCACCAAAGACTGTCCCCAGAATATGACAGAGATTAGGGAATAGATGGAAAGAGTAAATAGGACTCAAGAAAGACAAGATGCAACACTGAAAGAACTTGTTACAGAGATTTTGGCAATAAAAAATTTCACCTAGGAAATAAATTATAAGATGATAAGAATGGAAAGCAGAATTAATCTAACTGAAGAAAGGCTCTCAATACTTGAAGACCAGAACATAGAATTAATACAATCTGTAAAAAAACAGAAAGAAGACTCAGAAGGAAAGAACAAAACCTACAAGAGACATGTGATTATATCAAGAGGCAGAACCTATGCCTGATAGGCATCCCAAAAGAAGAAAGGGAAGTGGAGTACAACTTGGAGAAAATATTCCAGAAAGCAATCCAAGAAAACTTTTCCCATCTCACCAGAGATGTGACCAGTCAAGCACAGGAGATACAGAGAACCCCCACAAGACATCAAATGAGAAGACCAACCCCTAGACACATAGTAATTCACCTACACAAAGTAGGCACAAAAGAAAAAATCCTAAAGGCAGCAAGAGAGAAAGATCAGACTAGCTACCAGAAGAAAACAATTAGAATAGCAACAGACCTATCGGCAGAAACACTACAAGCAAGAAGGGATTGGAGCCCTATATTCAAAGCCCTCAAAGATAAACAATTTAAACCAAGAAATTTCTATCCAGTCAAGCTTAGCTTCAACAGTGATGGAGAATTAAAATACTTCTAAGACATCCAAGCTCTAAGAGCTTATGTAGCTTCCAGACCAGCTCTACAGGAGACACTTAAAAAGGTATTAAGCACAGAAGAAAGAAGAAAAAGATTGACCACACACTTCCCAAGAGAACAGCAGAGCACAGAATCAGCAGAGAATACAGAGCAACAAGAAACTTGAAAACACACACATACACTAACCCCAAAGCAAAAAAAACAAAAACAAAAAACCCAAAACAAAACAAGCAAACAAAGGAAAAACTTTATAATAACCTCATGACAGGAATAAACAATCATATTTTAATAATCAGCCTGAATGTGAATGAACTAAATGCACCACTGAAAAGACACAAAATGGTTGACTGGATAAGAAACCACAACTCAATTATTTACTGCATCCAGGAGACTCATCTGAATTCAAGGGACACAAACAGACTCAAAGTTAAAGGTTGGAAAATGAGTTTCTAGGCAAATGGATCACTAAAGAAGGCAGGAGTTGCAATCTTGATATCAGACAAAACAACCTTTAAACTATCAAAAATTTAAAAAGATGCAAAAGGACACTACATAATGATAAAAGGTTCAATCCATCAACAAGAAATATCCATCCTAAACATATAATCACTCAACACAGGAGCACCAGCATTTATAAAGCAGCTACCATGTAAACTAAAAAAAGATATTGACTCTAACACTATTATAGCAGGGGAATTGAATAACCCACTGACAGCCCTAGATAGTTCATCAAGGCAAAAAATCAATAAGGAACCTAAACTTGACACTTGAACAAATGGACTTAATAGATACCTACAGATTATTCCAGCCAACAACTGCAGAATATATATTCTACTCATCACCATATGGAACATACGCCAAGATTGATCATATCCTTGGCCATAAATCAAGTATAAACCAATTCCATAAGGTTGAAATCTTGCCATGCACATTCTCAGAACACAGTGGAATAAAAATAAATATCAAAACCAACAGCATTTCCCCAAAGCTCACAAAGACATGGACACTAAATAGCATGATACTGAACAACTTCTGGGTCAATGATGAAATCAAAACAAAAATTGAAAGATTCCTGGAAACAAATGAAAATGAAGAAACATCTTACCAAAACCTCTGGGATGCCCTGAAAATAGTTCTCAGAGGGGAATTTATATCTCTATGAGCACAAATAAAGAAAATGGAAAGATCAGAAGTGGAGAACCTAACAAATCACCTAAGAGAGCTGAAAAGAGAAGACCACCAAAACTCCAACTTTAGCAGAAGAATCCAAATCACCAAAATAAGAGTCCAAATATGGGACATAGAAGACAAAAATATTGTAGAAAGTATCAACAAAACAAAAGTTGGTTCTTTGAAAGAATTAACAAGATTGATGGGCCCCTAGCTAGAATGACCAAGAAAAAGAGAAAAAACCCAAATAAACACATTTAGAAATACAAAAGATCAAATCACAACTGACCCTGAAGAAATACAAAAGATTATCAGAGATTACTATGTATACCTATATGGAAACAAACTTGATAACTTAAATGAAATGGAGAACTTTCTGACATCACACAACCTCCCCAAGTTGAAACAAGAAGATATCAAGACACTAAATAGACTAATAACAACCCAGGAAATTGACTCTGTCATACAAAAACTACTTACCATAAAAAAGCCCTGGACTGGATGACTTTCTAGCAGAATTCTACAAAACGTACAAGGAGGAGCTGTACCCAATCCTACTGAAAATATTCCAGGCAATTGAGAAAGATGGAATTCTTCCCAAATCATTTTATGAAGCTAACATCACTCTGATATCCAAATCAGGTAAAGATTCAACAAAAAAAAAGAGAACTACAAGCCAATGTTCTTATGAACATAAATGCAAAAATCCTCAACAAGATTCTAGCAAATCAGATCCAAAAACACATCTCAAAAATCATCCACCATGAATAAGTAGGTTTCATTCCCAGGACTCAGGGTTGGTTAAACATTTGTAAGACCATAAATGTCATTAAATACATCAACAGATGTAAAAACAAGAACCACATGATTATCTCATTAGATACCGAAAAAGTTTTTGATAAAATCCAGCATCCCTTCTTGATAAAAACCCTCAAACACCCAGGTATAGAAGGAACATACCTCAAAATTATAAGTGCCATTTATAGTAAACCCATAGCTAACATATTGCTAATGGACAGAAACTGGAAACATTTCCCCTGAAAACTGGAACGAGACAAGACTGCCCACTCTCACCCCTCTTGTTCAATATTGTGTTGGAAGTCCTAGCACGGGCAATTAGACAAAAGTAAGGAAATCAGGGGTATCCAAATAGGAAAAGAGGAAGTCAAGTTATCCTTCTTTGCAGATGATGTGAGCCTATGCCTTGAAAATCCAAGAGAATCTGTCAAAAACCTGCTTGCACTGATAAAGGACTTTGGCAATCCCTCAGGGTACAAAATAAATGTGCAAAAGACAGTTGCATTGCTATACACCAACAACAAGCAGGCAGAGACCCAAATTAAAAGCACAATCCCATTCACAATAGCCACACAAAAAATGAAGTACCTTGGCATCTTCCTAACCAGAGAATTGAAAGACCTTTACAATGAGATCTACAAAATGCTGCTCAAAGAAATCCAAAAAGACACAAACAAATGAAAAAATATTCCATGCTCATGGATAGGAAGAATCAACATTGTTAAAATGTCCATCCTACCAAAGTCAATCTACAGATTCAACGCAATACTCGTTAAGTTACCAACATTATTCTTCTCAGACCTGGAAATGACAATATAGAAATTCATATTCAGTAACATAAATGACCACAAATAGCCAAAGCAATCCTTAGCAAAAGAAACAAAGCAGGAGGTATCACACTTCCAGACTTCAAATTAGTGCAACCTCTTTGGAAAACAGTGTGGCAATTTCTGAAAGAACTAGAAATTGACCTTCCACATGACCCAGCAATTCCACTATTGGGAATATACTCAGAGGAACTCAAATCATTCTACAAAAAGGAAACCTGCACATGTATGTTTGTTGCAGTTATATTTACAATAGCAAAAACGTGGAACCAACCATGTTGCCCATCAAAGCTGGACTGGATAAAGAAAATGTTGTACATATACACAATTATGCAAACATAAAGAAAGACAAATATATGGACTTTGTAGCAACTTGGATGGATTTGGAGTCAATCATACTCAGTGATCTATCACAGAAACAAAGAACAGAGTACCATATGTTCTCACTCATAAGTGGAACTTGAACAATTATAATACTGTAAGAAAGTATTAGGCAGTAATGGGAAACTGTCAAGGAAGGGGGGATGGGATTGGCAGTTGAGGGAGACTGCTAGGGGTGGGAGGGACATACCCCACCAACAAGGGTAACTGCATAATCAGTGTTTGAATACCTAACCCTGAATTGTACCCCACATCTTTATAATAAAATTTAAAAAAAAAGAAAATAGCAAATTTCATCCTTGCATGAGGGAATTAGTAACATTAAAGCTAAATTTAATAAAACTGCATAAACAAACCTAAAAAAAAAGGTCTTCATAGGTTTGCTGTAAGATATCAGTAGGATTTATGTAAGTGCATTACAAGTAAATACCCTAATGCTTTTGAAATGAGGGGTTCTGTTTAATTAAATTTTCTATTTTATTCAGTTATCACATAAGTCATACATAGTTTTCAGGTTTAACATTTTTGAAAACATTAAAAATATAACACATAGTAAAAAACAAAACAAATAAACACAAAATAGAATATAACATTTCATTTGCAGGATTTTGTAGTGTATTACAGTCATGGAAAAAATGTAACCACATAGAGCCTGGGGTACCCAAGTTCTTGGGAGTCCTGGTGCCATGGCCACTGATTCTCCCACAAAGAGGCTAAGTGGGAAACTCTTCATGAAGGTGGTCTGTGCCATGTAGTGCTCCCCACATCCCTTTCTCTCCAGCAACTAGCAGGAATAATGCAACCATTTTGAGAATGTTTCTTTGATGCAGCAGTAGTTGTGGCTCCAGGTCAGGGATGCAGGTACACCTTGCTCTCAGGGCACCACCATTGTTGCCATAGCCCCTCCCACAGAGCAGGGTAGAAACTGAGAGGCAAGGAGTTTCTGCACAGTGTGACAGTGGTGGTGGTCCTGCCCATCTGCCAACTGAAGGGGAAATAACAACTCCTTACTGCTTCCCTTATATCCTGGGTGAAAGAAATAGTTGTGTCCAGACAGGAGGAGGCCACTCCTTACCCACAAGAGCATCTGAGCCAGAGCTGCAGGGCCCCCTGCCTAGCCAACTGTTAATCCTGCTGACAAGACACATGATCTGGGGAGGTCAATGGAGCTCCAGCCAGGGATCCTGATGCCTGTGCTGAAGGGAGGGGAAAGCCTCTGAACTAAAGAAAAGGACTTTCTCTGTTCTTGCCTGACTGCAGACTGCACTAGTGAAGAAGTTCCAGACAATTTTCCTTTAGTTCACCATCCTTCCTGCATCCGCTGTCCTCCCAACAGGCATATCAGAGGAAGAAGGTCAGAAAAACAAGGAACAAGTAAAACAAATATAGCCTTTCACTATTTAGCAACAACAACAACAATAAAAGTAAAAAGAGAAAAGTCTGGCCTCATAGATGAGGAAGAACCAGTGAACAACCCTGGCAATCTTCAAAGCCTTAATGAGTTGACACACACAAAAGGGTTTCCCAGATCCCAAATAATGAAACTCATCGAGAACAACCTGTCCCTGATGACAGACATAGAATTCAGACTACGGATTGCAAAGATACTCAATGAATTCCACAAGAAAGTAAACATACATATAATCTTGGCCATGAAAACAGTGCAGGAAGAAATAACTGAGTTGGTCATTATAAGAAAGAGTGAAGCCAAACTTCTGGAAATGAAGAATTCTCTCCTGGAATTTCAAAACATAATAGCAAGCCTTAAACTGCAAAATCAGCCAGGCAGAGGAAAGAATCTCAGTGCTTGAGTACTGAATTGTTGAACTAACCTACTATGACAAAAACAAGGACAAAGGATTTAAGAAGGATGAACAAACCTATGAGAGGCTGGAGATTATGTAAAGAGACCACATCTACTGTTAATAGGCACCCCTGAGAGAGGAGAGGAAACTGAGAACACTCTGGAATAAGCCTTCATCCAAGAAAATTTCCCTTATCTAGCTAAAGAGGCAATTATGCAGTTGCAAGAGATTCAGAGAACTCTCCTGTGAGGTATTACATGAGAAGACCATGCCAAAGCACATAGTAATCTTTCTCACAAAGATGAACATGAAAAGAAAAAATCCTAAAGGCAGCTAGAAAGAAGGGACAGACCACTTACCATGGAAGAGTCATTAGAATTGTAGCAGACTTCTCAGTAGAAACTCTAGAAGCCTGAAAGGACTGAGTTCCAACTTTGACATTCTCATAGAAAAGCAATTGCAGACAAGAATCTCTTGCCCCACCAACCTAAGCTTCATTTATGAAGAAGAATTAAAATTCTTCCCAGAAACCCAATTCCTAAGAAAATATGCTACCTCCAAATCAGTCCTTCAGGAGATGCTTAAGAAACTTCTAAGCACAAAAACAAAACAATGGTTCCACCCATAGAAAAAGCACAAGCAGAGAGGCGGCAAGATGGCGACCGGGCAACCCGGTGTCTGAAGCCCTCTGCAAGGGAGATCTGCAGTGGGTCTCTGACTCTCGCCCCCGGGAGGCTGGGGACCCCAGCATTGCAGCCTGCTCCTCAGACAGAGCTCGGCCATCGCTATCACTGGAACATCGCAAGGACTGGACAGTTTTACTGCATTGCACTCTCCCGCCGCTGCCGCAGCCCCTCCCCCCACCAGCGCTCCCGCTGCCGCCGCCGCCGCGGCCGCCGTGGCCTCTGGCACGGGTAGCTCATCACAACCCGGCCGGAGGAGATCCACACCAAACCGCTTCAGGGAAGATCTGCTGGGATCGCTGCCACCGCTCCTGCGACGGAGACTGTCCTGCCCACCCGGCGTGGGGCTCCTGTTGCCTGCTCGGAGGCAGGCAGCCATCTTGTTCCTGTCCGGCCCCACCCCCTCTGGGGCGAGCAGATGAGATAGCACCACCTGCTGGCGATTCAAGGTAACAACACCGAAACGGGAGAAACAACCTTGATAAAGACATAGACCAAACTTCTGAACCGAGGTTAATCTGAACTGTCCTTCACAGCAGATCAGGGGAACTGACCCTAACTGCAAACTAATTTACCAGCTTGAAAAAAAAAAAACGAGAAATCAGACCTGAAAGGACATTGGACTTAAACGAAATGTCTCAGAGTGTGCTTCATTGATTCTATTAGTTTAATGACTTAATTCTATTCCTACTCTATTGCTCCCTTTTTTCTCTTTTCCTTTTCCTTTTCTTCTCTTTTATTCTGTCTGTAAACCATGTCTTTGTATAGAGGAACAGCACACTAATAAGGTGGTTGGATAGCTGGTATGTTAGCATCACTATATGTTTTATTTTTGTTTGTATGAGAGTTGGTTCGACTGTAGCTGTGGTCTATTGTTTTTATCTGTTTCAGTATAGGCCTCTCTCTCTATTTGTTGGCACACTCGTTTGTTTCCCCCTTTACTCCTCTATCTCTCCACTCCCCTTTTCAACCCACTATCTGCTCCATTCTTTCCCCTCTGCTAACCACATTTTATTTCAGGGAGTAAACCTACAGCCCCACTGCCCTGGAAAGATTCCAGGGCAGTGGGAAGTGGGTTCCACATTATCCACACGCCTGTCAGCGAATACCAGGACCTGCAGACAGATTTTGAATCACAGCTCTCCCCTTAAGTACATCTCAAAACTGCAAAAAGGACCACCTCCAACCTACAGTGCAACTTCAGAATTGAACAAAGTAAGAGGATGTACATAAAGAATAGGAGATTGAACAAACAGAAGTAAAACCAATCCCTTTACCCCTGAATAACAGAATTAAAGAAGACGGTGACGTGGAGGGAAGGAAAAAGTAAGGAGGGGGAAAAACCGCACAAATGAAGAAAAACCAAAAGAAGAATATAGGTCTTACACAGACCCCTGGGAGATCAGACAATGAGAAAACAGATTCTGGAACACAGACAATGAAGAGTCCCCAGAATGACTGGCTACATGCAACAGACCCAGACATCAAGACATTAATGGAGAGAATTAAAAAAATTGAGGAGAGACAAGAGGAAAATAGGAAGGAGTTGTTGTCAGAAATGACAGCAGTAAAGAATACTGTGATGGAAATGAACAACAGACTAATAAGCATGGAAAGCAGAATCAGCCAAGCCGAAGAAAGAATCTCAGAGCTTGAAGACCAAAACACAGAACTAACCCAAACTGTCAAAAGCATAGAAAAGAAGCTCAAAAAGACAGAACAAAACCTGCAAGAGATGAATGATCACTTCAAGAGACCAAACCTAAGAATAATTGGGCTTCCTGAGGCAGAAAGAGAAACCGAAGCCCCCCTGGGACAAACATTTCATGAAATCATTCAAGAA